>NC_031790.1:317065-318602 GCF_001522545.3 Parus major
GAGCCGAGCCGGGCCGAGCCGTGCCGAGCCCAGCCGAACCGGGCCGAGCCGGGCCGAGCGCTCCCGCCATGATCGCATCCCATCTCCTCGCTTATTTCTTCACCGAGCTCAACCATGACCAGGCACAGAAGGTGAGGGGGGGCCGCGGGTTAAAGTGGGGAGGGGGAGGCTGAAAAGGGAAGAGTGAACGGGAAAAGGGGAAGAAAAAGGGGAAGGGTGGAAAAAAAAAGTGGGGAAGAAGAGGAGGAGAAAGTGGGAGAAGAGAAAAAGTGAAGAAGAAAGAAAGGGTAAAAGCAAAAACAAAAAGAAAAAAGGAGGGAAAAGGAGAAGGGGAGAGTGAAGAGGGAGAAGAGAAAAAGGAAAGGGAAAAGGGAAATAAGAGGGAAAGAAAGAGGAATGAGGAAAAAAAGTTGAAAAACGAAAGGATGTAAAAAGAAGGAGGAAAAAGAAAAAAGCAGAAAAGGGAAAAGGAGAGGAAAGGAGTAAAAAGAGCAAAAAGGAGGGGGAAAAGTGAAAAGAAAAAAAAAAAGCAAATGGGAAAAAGAAAGGAAAAAGGAGAAAAAAAAGGGGGGAAAAGAAGAAAAGAAAGAAACTTTTTAAGGGGGAGCAGGAGGCAGGAGAGCCGGGGAGCGGAGGGGAAGCGGGGCCGGGCCGGCGGGCGGAGGCCCCAGCGCTGCCCGGCCGCGTGCGGTACGTGCCGGGGACCCCGCGTGGCCGGGGGGAGGAGGAGGAGGAGGAGAAGGAGGAGGAGGAAGCGGGGAATGTCCGTGCTCTCCCCGCCGGAGCCGGGACCCCCGCTCAGCACGTGCCGCCGGATCCCGCCGAGCATCCCCGGGAGCCGCTCCCTCCGCCGGCCCCTCCCGGGACGAGCGGCCGGGACGAGCTCCGAGCCCCGCGGGGAGCTGGAACTCGTCCCTCGGGTCCCCTTCCTTCCCCACGCGGTGCCCCCCACCCAGCCCTGCTCTCCTGGCTCCCGTTCCCTTCATTTTGGGGTTTTGAGTGCTGAATTTCGGGGCGCTGAAGTCGCCGAGCCTGTTCCCAGTGCCAGGCAGTCCCGTGGGGATGCAGGGGGTGTTGGGCACCCCGCTCCTGAGCTGGGGCAGCTCCAGGGTCCCTCTGCTCTCCCACGGCTGCCGGAGCCTTTGTCTGGCCCGGACAGCGCTCAGGCTGCGCTTAATAAATTATTCCTGGAGAAAAAAAAGCCGGATGGGAGAGGAGGCTCAGGCTCCTGATGCTGTGCTCTGCTGGCATCGGGGAACAGGGCACAGAGGGCTTCATCTGCCATTCCTGACTCTGGGAAGTGCTCGGGATTTGCTGATCCGAGTGTGAGGTGCTCGGGATTTGCAAACAGCGCCATAAGAAATGAGAAAAATGCTTGGAGAGACCTGGGATAACCCTGGAGATGTCACCGGGGAAGTGAAACTTGCCACGTTGGCCCTTCACCGGTGTTACATAGGAAGGAAATCGACGCAGAACATTAAAAAAAAACCCTCCAAAAAACAAAACACACACACAAAAAAAAAAAAAAAAAAAAAAA
>NC_031790.1:318697-329478 GCF_001522545.3 Parus major
CCACCAAAAAAAAACCAACCTAAACAAAGTTGCGGGAAAACTTCCCAAGGCAAAGTGATCCGTAAGGAAATACGGGCTCGGCTTCTCTCTGCGCTCGCTGCTGGCCCCGGGGTTGTGCAAGAGCCGAATCCGCGGGCTGGGGTTGTGTAACCCTGGCAGAAATGGGCCAGCGGCACAGCCCTGCCCCGAGCCCCGGCTGCTCACGCCTCCCGCACCGGGAGCTGCGGGTGATGCTCGGGGAAGGCTCGGATGGAGGAATTCGCCTTCCTTACCCAGCGGGAGAAGGGCGTGCAAAGCCTCAGGAACCGGCTCCAAAACCCGAATAAAAAGAGGTTGTTGAGATGTGAGGGAGGGAAAAATAAAACCTCTGCAGGAGCTGGTGGCCAGAGCTGGGGGTGCTGTGGGAGATGGCACTGCTCTCCGGGCCGCCTCCACAACTGGATTGCTCTGGGATATTTTTAAACAAATTCCTGTGAATCCTCGCATGAGGCAAAGCTGGGAGACAGCACAGAGCTCAGCTTGGCTCAGGGAGAGGGGGGAGAAGTCTGACCCGGCTGCTTCCACCATGGGCGTCAAAATGATTCCTGCTTTGTAAATCTCCCCAGGCAAATGAAAAGCCAGGGGTCCCCACCACAGGGAGGTGTAGGGGGTGAAATTCTTGGAAAGCTGCAACTTGTTTGGTTGGATCTTCTTATCAAACCCTGTCTTTGAGACTATTTGGGAAAAAGAATTGCAGGTGATAACCTGGGATGTGTTTTCCCTTTGGATGAGGGAGAAAAGGAGCTCAGCTAGGGTAAAAACTCGCCTTTTCCAATAGCTGTGGTTTGTGTCTGCCTCAAGGCCTTGAAAATAGCCTCAAAAATGGAATTTTTCTTCCCATTCTTGCTATGGAGCAGCTTTACCTGCTCTGCCACTCATCTGGGGGCATGTTACCTCCCTCCCCAACTCCAGCCCTTTTCCTGCCTGGAAAGTGGGTTGTCCAGACTTATCTAACCCCCAAGGGATTGTGCAAACTTTAATTAACCTCGGCAGCGTCCTTTGAGATCCCAGCTTGAAAGTTTCCCCGCTGCTGCCCTGCGTTCCCCTGGGATGTGCCACCTCACCCTGGGCTTCCTGGTCCCTGAGCCTGCTCATGCCACAGGGGTGGGGGCTGAGCTCTTCCCCATCCCTCCTTCCAAAGGGAAAGACTGGGGATGGAATTGATTTTCCTGCATTTGTGGCTGTCCCCAGGCAGGGGCAGCTTTTCCTTGTTTTGTATTTTTTTTTTCCACATTTTTCCTTTGCCAAGGGATTCGTTTTGCCCAGCTGATTCCTCCCTGGCTGCCTCTGCGGATATGGGAGGGGCACCTATGGCAAATTCCTGGAAAACCAACTTAACAGCTTTCCTTGAGGCTGCCGAGGTCAGAGCCAAGGTCAATGTCAGGACAGCTTTTCCAACCTCTGGGAAGTCATCCTGTGTGCCCTTGCTCCTCTCCACCTCATCAGAGCTACCCAGCCTCAGTTTCCCCTCCACAGGGGGCTGCTCCCACCACCCCAGGGGGGATTCTCGGGGCCAGCGAGGCTTTGCCCTCCAGCATCCGAGTGGGGTCTGTGCCCCAGAGACCCTCGGGGTGTAACGTGGGGTGAAGGGTGCAGGGCAGCAGGGACAGGAGCGTTTTCCTGGCTGAGCTGGGGTTACTGGGGCAGTGGGGTCACCCGAGGATGGGTCGCTGGATGCTCGGCGGTGTCACTTCCTCACCGTCAGTACCCGGCTCCACCTCCGGCGTGGATCCAGCTGCTGTCCCGGGGGTGAGGATGGGGAGGAACCGGCCGAGCAGGAAAGATGTGAGTCAGCCGGGCTCGGGATGACTCCAGGCGTGTGTCATCCCAGGCTTGGCCCTGCCGGGGAGGGCACGTGGGTTGGGAGCTGGCGTGGAGCAGCTGAAGGACGTGGGTGCCACCAGGGCCAGGCACAGCCAGCATCACCCCTGTGTCACCCACGGGAGGCTGGGGAAGGGGACGAGCCGGTTCCCTGCTCTGAGTCACCTGGGGTGGGAAACAGGGACAGGCATGGGCAGCACAGGGGCCCCATGGCACAGGCTCTGCCTTGGGACAGGGAATAAAACCTTCCCACTTCATCCTGCAGCCTCTGCTGCTCCCTGTGCCGAACTCCCCGAGTTCCTCACGTCCCACCACAGATTCGGGTGCACAGCATCCCCCCAGCAGAGGAGCAGGCAGAGAGGCAGCATTCCCCAAAACTTCAGGGATTCTTACAAAACCGCATGCTTGAAGTTAAAAACTGGAATAGGGAGGGAAGGAATTTAAAGAAAATATAATTCTCAGCAAAAATTGCCCTGGAGAGAGGGGTGACAGTGCATGCTGTGGGTTTGGGGTGTTCCAGCCTTCCTCAGCTGTGAACATTGCTCCATCATCTTACAGTCAACACACATTTGGCTTTGTTGCCAAAAAGGTAAAGAATCTATCCCAGAAAGCTGCCAGTTCTGCTTTTGCTCAGAAACACGCTGGAATTAGTCACATCCAGCTGAAAAATACAGCAGGAAGATGCAGAGGGATTGGAAATGTGTGCACCCGCTCCAGTTCCCGGCAGCCACGTGGCTCTGGGAAAGGACTCAGAGCAAAGTGAACACAAGAGGCAAACAGCTTCCCCTTCTTGGAAGCCGGCACCATTAATGGGAAAGGTTTATCTGGGACCTTTTGGCACAGGAACAAAGCTCCCTTCCCCTTCCTCTTCCCGCTGGGCAGGAAGCGATGGCGCAGTGCCGGAAGCGCCGTCACCCTCGGCAGCTCTGCCCCGTGTCCCCGAGAGATGGGGAGAGGGTCCCCAGCATCCCTGCAAGGGCAGCAGGAGAGCCAAGGGTTTTACACAATCCTGGAATGCTTTGGGTTGGGAAGGACCTGAGAGCCTTCTGACAGCTCCCCCTGTCCCAGGCTGCTCCAAACCCACCCAGCCTGGCCTTGGGCACTGCCAGGGATCCAGGGACAGCCCCAGCTCCTCTGGGAATCTGTGCCAGGGCCTGCCCACCCTCCCAGGGAAGAATTCCTTCCCCATATCCCATCCAGCCCTGCCCTCGGGCCCTGGGAGCCATTCCCTGTGTCCTGTTCCTCCAGGCCCTTGTCCAAATTCCCTCTCCAGCTCTCCTGGAGCCCCTTTGGGCTTCTCTTCTCGAGGCTGAACAGCCCAAACTCTTTCCTATGGAGAACAGCATTGACTTGGAATTGAGTTATTTGAAGATGAGTTAATTAATGTTTCCTCAGCGCTGATCCCTCGGGGTCCAGGCTCCTTAGGAGGAGTCCTGAGGAGTAGAACGGTGTCTAGCTGCAGTGCTGGCACCAGAGCCACAAGTTTGGAAATCAAAAGCTGTTTTTTGGGTTGCTTTGAGCACGGCTCAGCTCAGCTTGGCTCAGCTCAGGTCACACAGCAGCAGAAATTGGGCAAGTTGAGGTTTCCCCAGCTGGGGCGGGCAGACCTTTCCCAGCGGTGCAGCCGGGACAGGCGACCCTGGGCACCTCTCCAGCATCCGGCATGGAAATGAGCTGAGCCTTGGAGACAGCCTTGAGCCAAGAGATGGGGATTTGCTGGGGTTTGCTTCAAAAACGTGGCATTGAGCTCATTACACCCACAGCTACTCCGTGATCTGGAGCTTTAACACGATGTCCTGGGCCGGGGCATGCCCAGCGCTCCCCTGCTTCCATCCCTTCCTTCTCCCTTCAGTTTGTTTACATTTCCTTGAGGAAACACTGTTATTTAGACTGGAAGCTTTCCAGAAATTCAATTGCCCCCTTCGGGATCCTAACCTAGTGACTTTATTTGTTTGGAATTGGCAATCTGACCTAAACTATTCCATGCTCTTCAAAAGCATGAAGCAATTGAGGAGGTGTTTTGTCTTGGAAGATGCTCAGACTCTGGCACTGCAGCCTGAATTCCCCATTTTATCCCATCTTTGAAACAATTTGAGGGGTGCTCGGAGTAACCAACCTGGCCACAGGGCTGGGAAGTTTTGGGAAGGACGGTGGCCACGGCTCTCCTTTGGTGGGGCCCAGGCAGGTTGGTTTCAGTGGGGAAGGAGCTGTCCTGCTGTACGTCCTGACCCGCTTTAGCTGCCAAGTGGGGTGATATCCACGTTGGGAGAAGATGATCCAGGTCTTAAGGGCTTTGGAGATTAGAGGGAGGTCACCCTGTTGCTCAGGCTGAGGTTATTCTTGGACATGGGGGACGTGCCGAGCAGGGCCTGTCCTGGGGAAAGGGGGTGAAGCCTCTCGGGGGTTTCCCTGGAATGGGAATTTTGGGTGGGGGGTTCTTCACTGCTGAGGAGCTCCCAGAATGGGTATTAATTCTCTGGGAGGGGGACTGTCTGCTCTGGATTGATGGCTGATAACCCTCAGGATAACCCTTGGCACAGCTCAAGGGGAGGTTTCCTACCTTGGGGCTGGCATGGAAGCGAGCTCCAGCCCCACAGCAGTTAACTGGAGGATACTGGTGCCAGCAGCCAGAGCCTCAGACAGGGGAGGGAATTTTCAGCAGGTGAAAGCAAACAGGAGGGGAGGGAGGAGAGTGTTTGACTTCCTGCTGCTGGGCTGGATAAGGAGAGGCTGGTAAACAACTGGTACCAGGAAATCTCCAGGTTTCCTTCTCCTTGGACTTTCCCTCTTGTCTAACTGATCTTCCAGCTGCTGGCTTTGGGAAGGGGCTGAAAGCAGCAGGAGAAATGGGGAGGAGATTTTACTCAGAGAATGCTGCTCCATCCCAGCATCACTCCTGGAATGTGTCAGGCTGGGCTTTCCTCCATCCTCTGACCTCGCCAGAGGGATCTCAGCTCCCAAATTCCAACAGAACTCAGGGTGGGGAAAAAAGGATGTGCTGGAGCACCCTGAACCTGAAACACAGGCAGCCAAAAGCTCAGCAGGGCTGCGGTGTCCAGCCCAGGGTGGGATGGCACATCCGTGAGCGAGGTCACACTGGGCCTGCTGTAATTCCTTTTACCCACAAAATGCCCATTTCCTCCAGCACGGCCCCGTAAAGTGCAGCCCGAGCCCGGGTTCCGGTGTTACGTGCCTGCAGACAGGTGAGCACACGGGGTGGAGTTTTCCTCTTGACTTCTCAGGGCTTGAGCTGCCCTTTAATTAGTTCCAAGGGAAGCTAATTGAAGCAGGGCATCGTTTGGGAGTGGGCAGTGTCCGCCTCTCCCGCCCCCTGCTCCGGCCAGGCTGCACAGATGCACAAGGTGCTGATGGATGGATGGCCAGCAGCTTTTCCATGCCTTTCCCAGGCAAGACATTTTGATTCCATTTATAGAAGGGCTTCTCTGCATCGTCAGCTCAAGGGTATAACAATTTCCAGGAACAGGGGTGTGGGGTGGATTTCTTCCCTCTCTGGCCATGGCAGGTGCTTGTGTCATTCCAGCACTCACTTGTGTCACTCCAGCTCCCACTTCTGTCACTTCAGCGTGGTTTGCTCGAGGGTTGTTGAGTAGCTCTCGGCTCTTGGGGTGATCTCAGCTGTGGAGAAATGACAGGGCAGTGGGTTCCTGCCGAGCATCCTTGGTGGAGGAAGAGGCCCTGGGGGTCAAGGTCAAGGTGCGTTGATGCCGTGGAATGGGAAGGGCTTTGCACCTGGAAAACCTCCACTGCTGCCCTCCTGACTCACTCCTGAGTTTGAATTCCTGCTTCTGTAGCAACCTGTTTGGGTGTCTGTAGGTGACTGAGCGGGAAGATGCTTTGGAGCATCAGGAGCAACTTGTGGTTCGGCATTCCCGAGCTGGCAGAGTCCAGGGAGGGGATGCAGGATGGCGTTTGGGGAGCACCTTGGGGAGAGGTGCAGGAGCAGTGGTGGGCGATGCCTGGGATGAGCAATTCCAGCAATGCTGCCATGTCCTGCCCTTTGGGACGGGTCAGAACCCGCTCCTTGTGTCAGCCCCAGCAGCCTTGGGAGGGGCTGGACGCTGTCCTGGGGCCTGTGCCCGTGTCCCCTGCTGACCTTTGGGCTTTATCTCCACCTTTCAGATCGACAAGTACCTGTACCACATGCGGCTCTCGGATGAGACCCTCCTGGAGGTGTCCCAGCGTTTTGAGAAGGAGATGGAGAAGGGGCTGGGAGCAGACACCAACCCCACCGCCTCCGTGAAGATGCTGCCCACCTTCGTCAGGTCCACCCCGGATGGGACAGGTGAGACCAGAGGTGCTCCTGGCAGAGCAGAGGGAGGGCTGGGGACACCTGGCACTGCCAGCACAGGGGTGGCACTCACAGCCACCTTCACTCACTGCTGGCCCTTCGCCCTGCTCGGGCTGAGCGTGGAGCCTGCCTCGCTCCCCGCTCCGTGCTGGGGCTGGAGGGGCTCCCAGTTCCTGCTGGCAGGAGGAGGGAGGGAGGGAGGAGGGAGGGAGGGAAGCCGCCCTCGCGTGCCCTTGCTGGCAGGACAGAGACAGTCACGGGTCCTGCTCATCAGATTTCATTAGCAGTGAGGCGGCAGCGGTGCCAGCGCTGTCTGAGTGCCACCAGGGCCCCGGCAGGAGCTCACAATGTGGCCTTTCTGCCTCTCCCCGAGCTGCCCACAGCAGCTCCAGCCAGGCACATCCTCCTCTCAACCCAAAGAGCTGCTCCCTTGGGCATCCATATGGGAAAGTTCCTTGTTCCCTCTCCCAGCCCTGTGTTCTGGGGAGGACTTGTCTCCATCCCTGCAGCATCACCCCTTGCCCTCAGGTGTACCCAGGACCCACCGAGTGTTTGGAGCGGTGCTGGCTCAGGAAGGGAAGGAGGGACGGAGCTCTGAGCAGCTGGAGCTGCTGCAGTTCCACACCTGGGCTGGCAGCAGCCTTGGAAAGGGCCCCAGGGATGGTTGGTTGTGTTGGATGGAGTTACTCGGGGTTGGGGTTGCCCTGGTGCCGGCACCTTCACAGGGATCTGTGCCAAAGCTCGGTGGCAGAGGCTTCTGGCCACCAGCAGGAGAGGTGGAAAAGAGGAACAGAGCCCAAATCCCTCATGGCTGCTGGCTGGCTGCTCCCTGGGGGCCAGGACAGGAGTGATAGAACCATGGAATGGTTTGGGCTGGAGAAGCCTCTACGTTGGTGAAATCCAACCACGCCCCAGCACAGCCAAGGCCACCACTGTCCTCAAGTGCCACATCCACACAGGTGCTAAATCCCCCCAGGGATGTCCCTGTTCCCTTCCCTGGTAATGTCTCAGTGAGTCTGGGGATGGTGGTGGCACCTCCTGCATCCCTGGGGAGAAAGAGACATCATGGAATGGTTTGGGTGGAAAGAAACCTTAAAGCCCATCCTGTGCCAGCTCCTGCCATGGGACACCTTCCACTGTTCCAGGGTGGTAATAATATCCAATTTAAATCTCTGCTTTTTTGGTTTAAAACCATTCCCCTGTCCTCTCACTACACCCCTGCTAAAAATCTGTCTCCACCTTCCCTGTGAGCCTCTTTAATCCTCCAAGCATCCTCTGATCTTGGTCCCCCAGCTGCACATCTACCCAAAACTGGGCCTGGCTGCCTGCCCTGGGATCAAGACTCCAATCTATTTAAATGTTGGAGAGTATTTTTAATTACAGGGATAGCCAGGAGCCGCCCCTGGGCATGGGAACTGGTGCAGCCAAAGGTGCTGGGTGCAGGTGGAGCGTGTGTTAGCACTTGCAGCACCCTGACCCACCGTTGGGACAAGGAGCAATCCCTCCCTGTGCCCTTACAAGGCAGATCCTTGGTGCCCTTCCCTGGATCCAGCTTCTCCAGTGTCCCAGCTGGCATTTCTCACCCTGGAGAGGGGGGAAAGGGGAACAGCAGCATGGAAAATGTCACATGAGAGCGATGCTGGGGCAGTCACGGCGCTGCAGCTGCCCAGGGGGGCTGGAAAATGTGAGAGTTTGAGCAAATCCCAGGGAACTAAAGCTGGGATTCCCTGGCCAGCTCAAACTGGATCCAGCCTCAGCGGCATCAGAGTCCCTTGGGTTTTGGGGAGGGGGCTGGAAGGTGGCAGGTCAGGGCTGGGGGCTTGGTGCCAGATCCCTGGCACAGATGGTGTGAGGACCTCACTGTCCAGGGCTCTGTCCTTCCTTCTTCCCTCTCTTTGAAGCTCCTGGGCAAAGTCTGACCTGGGCTGGGCACTTGTGCCAGCGCCAGCAGCTGCTCCCAGTCCAAGCCAGGTTATTCCTTTGCTCCAGCCCTGCTCTGACCTGATGCTGGTGCCATAGAGCTCCCAACCATCCACCTGCAGAATGTGTCTGTCCTCTGCCCTCCTCCTGCAGCTCCCGTGTCCCTGCTCTGGGATTAGACCCTGTTTAATGCACGGGATCCAGGGGGATGAGAGGTGCTTATGGAAACACAAGGTCACATCTGCAGGTTAAGCAAAAACAGCCCTGGCTCCTGGCTCTCCTGGCTTTGCCATTCCAGTGTGGTGTGATAAGATGGGGGAATTCTGCTTTGAAAGCAGAAACTCTTCTAAAGTCACCTTTCCTTGCTTTGCTTGTCTCTGGCAGCCACTGGAACACCACCATGCCGTGCTGGCAGTGAGGTGATGGGGAAACACATCCCAAATAAGCCTCTCCTTGGAGCCCCAATGACTCTCCCAAGGGCTTTCCCTGCTCAGTGCAACCAACACCCTCCTCCCTGCTCCATTCCTGGCTTTTCCAGGGTCCCCAGGTTTCCTCCTCCACAATGGTGTTGACACAAGGATCTTGTGGTGCATCCTTTGTTAGGCCCCAGCCTGCAGCTTTCAGGAGGATGCTGAGACTTGGGGGTCTCAAATCCCTGGAAATCTGAAGGATGGCTCTTGGCAACACCTTTCCCTTGGCTGGTGGGCTCAGCTTCTGCCAGTAAGTGGCTGCCTCTGCAGGAAAACCAGCTCATGTGGTGCAGAGGCTTGAAAGGCTTGAAAAGACTGGCTGTTTTCATGCCCTTAGTCCCGTGGTTGGGGATTTACCACATTCCCAGCAAGGTTTCCCAAGGAAGTTGTGTCTGCCCCGTCCCTGGAAGTGTTCAAGGCCAGGTTGGATGGGCCATAGGGCAGGGGAGTGGAACTGAGTGGTCCTTGGGTACCATTCCATGATCCTGTGAATTAGCTGAAGGAGGGAGAGGCTGCCAGGGTCTGCAACTCCACCTTCTGCATCTCCCTGAAGTCTGGGTCTCCCAGCTTTTCCTCTTATTTTTAATTAATCCAGTTTTCCAGAGGGTTCCTAGGCAATGGAATTGCAGTCAGTTGGAGGTGTTGAGGTGGGATCTCTGGGGTGACCAACCTCGGAGGTGCTGGGACGTGATCCCACACATGCTGCTGTTCCCAGGAGCACAGCAGCTTTTCCAGGTACTCAACTCTCACCTTTTGCCAAGAGCAAACAGCCCCTGGAATCAGGGTTCTGTGTTTGCCCTCGCTGTGGGCTCAGCACCAGCACTGATACCTTATCACGGGACCTGGGAGCCCGAAGTGGGGCAGTGCCCAGACCTGCAGCCCAGCACGTGTTCCCAGCATGGCTGGGAATTTTCCGAGGGAGAGTTTGCTGCCTTTTTCCTCCTGCAATGCTGATCCACCCAGGAGTTCCCAGGAATTGCCCCCAAACTGTTTGTGCTGAGCAGGGTGAGGGGGGTTTGGGTGGGGTTTGGGTCCTGTTCCGTGGCCAGGGCAGAGCAGAACTGGTCCCACACAGCTCTGGGGCCATGAACCCCACCAGGTGTGTGAGGGACAAGGGTGGCCCCATCCAGGCTCCTCAGCCCGTTTTTGGGATCCTCCTGGGTTCTCTGCGTTACCTCCAAGGAGCTGAGTAACCTGTGATCCTCCTGGCTCCCGTGCCCTTATCCCTGGTGTACTTATCAGCCCTCCCGAGGTGTTCTCCATGCTCTGCTAGCGAGCAGAATGGCCTCAGTGCCCCTGGCCAGGGAACCGGAGCTCAGTGCGAGGGGCAGGACGCGATGATGAGCATCACATCCAGCTCTGTGGCTGAGGCTGGTGCCCAGGCTGGGCTCAGCAGGGCACTCAGGAGCCTCTCCAAGGTTTTCCTGCTGTGTTTTCCGTGTGAAGAGCCACGGCGGCTGTGGCATGCCCTGTGGAGAGGAGCTGCCAAACTGGTTTAGAGCTCATCACTGCAAAGGGTCAGGAGGAGGAGGAGAAAGGAATATCCGGGGACTGAGTGGCACAGCGCAGGACAGCTCTGATAGCTCTGTGCTTTTCAGTGATGTCATGCTCTGACCCCTCTTTTGGTGGTGTTCTGGCCCCCCAAGGTGCTGCACCGACCCCCAAGTGCACTCCCCGTTCTCCCTGCCCAGCTCCGATCCCGCCGAAGCCGCGCACGGCCTTGGAGCCCTCTCATTCATTCCTCATCTCCTTGGAGCACAGCAGCTGCTTTCCGCGGCCCTTTTCCAGATCTATGGAGCCGCTCCAGCTCCCCGGCAGTCCCGTGCCCCGTTCCCTCGCCCCTGGGCCCCGGAGGGTCAGCCCGGAGCTGCCTTTTCAGCCGGAGTCACTGGAGATGCGGGCGGCGTGCGCATACTAATGCCCGAGCCTTTGTCCGCTTTGTGCCGCACAAAGGGCCGGGATCGGCCCGCGGGGAGCCAGCACAGCACATTCGATGCATTCAGGACTCCCGACAGTGCTGATAGAGGGCTTTCCCCAGCCCTCTCCGCACTAAAACAGCCAGCTGGGCGCTTTTCCTGCTGCCCGGCTCCGAGCGCAGCGAGCTGCCTTGGAAACAAGCGAGGGATGCTCGGGCTCGGCCCGTGGGGCTCCCCTGGAGCAGCCGTGTCCCGGTGCTTTGGGATCAGCCGAGTCCCGGTGCTTTGGGATCAGCCGAGTCCCGG
>NC_031790.1:329548-350885 GCF_001522545.3 Parus major
CGGTGCTTTGGGATCAGCCGAGTCCCGGTGCTTTGGGATCAGCCGAGTCCCGGCTCTCTGGGATCAGCCGAGTCCCGGTGCTTTGGGATCAGCCGTGGATCCCAAAGATCTTTCTTCTCTCCTGGAGAAGGCAGCAATGAGGCTCCAGAGCTCTTTGGAAGCCTCTCCCTGCCTCTTTTCCTGCTGCCACCTTCCCTTCCTGGGGTTCCTGGGCAGGGAGGGAGCTCAGCCTGGGCTCTGGAGGCTGAGCCTGGACACGAGGGGGTATTGAATATTCCAAAAACTCAGCCGAGCTCTGGTGTTCCCACAGCTGCCATCAGGGTTTGAGCCCTTGGGATGGAGGTTTAGGAGCTTCCACACCAGCGTTGGTAGGGTCAGGAGTGGCTCTGCTGCCTTCTTCCTGATGGAGCCTGAGGCTCATCTTCCTGCTGGGGATGGGCTTTTCTGGCTGGGGCTGCTGGGATTTATCCTCCTGCATCTGGATCTGGCTCAGTGATGGTCAAATGTCCATTCTCCACTGGCTGTGGGAGTGCCAGGGGGCAGAGGAGGGGCAGGGGATACAGGGACTGCTCCAATAAAATACCAAAAAAAATATAATAATGAATTAAATAATGAAATCTAATAAAAAACCTGACCTTATTGTACCTGGGTGGGGTCCAGTCACCTCAGGGCTGTGGCATGGTGTGGACAGAGGACCCTCCCAGTTAATGGCTTGTCCTTGTCCTGATCCCACAGAGGACGGGGATTTCCTAGCGCTGGACCTTGGTGGCACCAACTTCCGTGTGCTGCGGGTGAAGGTGTCGGACAACGGGCTGCAGAAGGTGGAGATGGAGAACCAGATCTACGCCATCCCCGAGGAGCTCATGCGTGGCAGCGGGGTGCAGGTGGGTCCTGGCAGAGCCCCTGGGGCTGGAGCAGGACTGGGTGTCCCCATTGTCACCCCTGGGCCAGGGGACGCTGCTGGATCTTGGGGATTGCTGCTGAGTGGGGTGGGCAGGGATGTGGACACAGCATCCCCTCGGAGCAGGCAGCCAGCTGAGTCTCACTCTTTACCTTTCTTCCAGCTTTTTGACCACATTGCTGAGTGTTTGGCCAACTTCCTGGACAAGCTGCAAATCAAAGACAAGAAACTCCCCCTTGGCTTCACCTTCTCCTTCCCGTGTCACCAGACCAAGCTGGACGAGGTGGGTGATTGCTGTGGATTCCACACCAATTTATCTTAGGCATTTAATTAGGCTCATTGATTTTGAGCCACGTGACCTTTCCTGAAGGGCCACATCTCTCGTTCCTGTAAATCCATTTCCCAAGCTCTGGGTGAGTGGAGCTTAGGAACAGCACTGTCCTTTTATTTTTTATCAATATTTCAATGACTCAGTGGCTGCAGGGTCAGGGACAGAGAGGACGGAACATTCCTTCAGGGAATGCAGCTTGGCATCACTTCCCAATAACCCTGTTGCTTGTCATCTTTTCCAAACATGCTATCACTGTCACTGTGACTGTCACTGCCACTGTCCTGTCACTGCCAGTTTCCCCAGCTCTAAGGAAGGGTGGGGTCTGCCTCCCTAAGGGGGCTGTGCCCATAGGGTTGGAGATTTCAAATGCAGTCGAGTCCCATTCCTGCCCCCCAGGGCTCAGCTTGGCACCTGGCCAGGTGCCCCCCAGCCCACAGGAACAGGTCAAGGAGCATTCCGTAGGCACAATGAGCATCTCACCCCTCAGGGATGGGTCAAGGAGCGTTCCTTGGGCTTGTGAACAGGTTTTGCTGCAGGGCTCAATCAAACCTGATCATGGGAATCGAGCAAGAGCAGCTCTCGTTATTTTGCGGTTATTTTGCGGCCATAAACGTTATCTGACACGGAAGCTGTGGCTGATAGCGCAGCTGGTGAGCTGATAACGAGGGGTTTGCCTGCAGGGCCTCATGTCCCCTGTGCCAGGAGTCAGGTGTCACCTCCAAGCTTCCCTCTTGTTGTTCCCCTGCAGAGCATCCTGGTGACGTGGACGAAGGGGTTCAAGTGCAGCAGCGTGGAGGGCAGGGACGTGGTGTCCCTGCTGCGCAAGTCCATCAAGAAAAGAGGGGTAAGAGGCTGGGATGGGTGCACAGGGGTCCCTGGCACAGGCGACCTTGGCTCCCTGCAGATGTTTCGGTCCGTTTTGTCTCCCTTGGGTCACTCTGGTTTCCACCATCCCAGGACTTTGACATTGACATTGTGGCCGTGGTGAACGACACCGTGGGAACCATGATGACCTGTGGCTATGATGACCACAACTGTGAAGTTGGCCTTATTGTCGGTGAGCTGCAGCAAGGGGGAAGAGCTGGGGTCCATCTCTCCAGGAGAGCCAGAGGGAGATCCTGCTTCTTGCAGACCTCGGGGTCTTTGGGGAAAAAAAGAGAGGGGGTATCAGTGTGGAAAAACCAGCTTTGTCCAATGTTTTTTGCTTAGCTCTTCACTTTCTTTGGTGCGTTGGGCTGTGGCCAGAGGGAAATTGGGAATAATGGGAATGAGGAAAAATGGGAATGAGGGAAAAGCAGTGTCCTTGCTCACCCTGTCCACGTGCTTGGCCCAGGTACCGGTACCAACGCCTGCTACATGGAGGAGATGAGGCACATTGACCTGGTGGAGGGGGACGAAGGCCGGATGTGCATCAACATGGAGTGGGGCGCCTTTGGTGACGATGGGGTGCTCAACGACATCCGCACCGAGTTCGACCGTGAGATCGACATGGGCTCGCTCAACCCTGGCAAACAATTGTGAGCAGATTCTTGGCTCGGGCTCAGGCTCGTGGTTTGCTCAGCATTGTCTGTCCTCCCATGGCGTTACTGGGGCTGGGGAGGTCATCCCAGCTAACTGGGTCACCGTGTCCTCCGCCACCGGTGCACAGAGGGGCTGTGTCCCAAAGCAGGACTGTGTGCCCCACCTGCTGCCCTCATGAGCCCCTCATGTGGATGTGCTGGTTCCTGTTCCCCTTCTGGCCAGCAAAGTCACCCACCAGCACAGGCAGACACCCTCACCTGATGTCCACATCCCAATCCTACACATTTCCCCTTCCCCACAGGGCTGCTGTGGAATGGGGTGATCTGAGCTCCCTAAGG
Source organism: Parus major (assembly GCF_001522545.3). Lineage (NCBI taxonomy): Eukaryota > Metazoa > Chordata > Aves > Passeriformes > Paridae > Parus > Parus major. The sequence continues at coordinate 332,640 of NC_031790.1, forward strand.
TGGCCACGAGTTCTGTTTGCAGAATGATGGTCACATCTGCACGGCTTCATGTTCTCAGTGATGGGATAAACTGCTCTGGGAAGAGATTACCTAGATTCTGTTTGGGATGAGAGGCTGCCAAGGGGTTTTCAGGTCAGCCTGTGGTCACCTCGTGGCACACACACAGCCAAACACACACATTGTTTAGCCTGGAGAAAAGAAGGCTCAGGGGGGAGCTTGTGGTTTAGGTTGGACATTAGGGAAGATTTCTGCCCTGAAAGGGTGGTCAGGTGTGGCATAGGCTGCCCAGGTGCCTGGTGGTGTCACCATCTCTGGAGGGATTTAACAGCTCTGTGGGTCAGCAGGTGGCCTCGGCTGTGCCAGGGACTTGATAACCTTAGAGGGCTTTTCCAGCCCAAACCATTCCCTGATTCTGTCTCATGCCTCCCCACGGGCAGGTTTGAGAAGATGATCAGTGGGATGTACATGGGGGAGCTGGTCAGGCTCATCCTGGTGAAGATGGCCAAGGAAGGGCTGCTCTTTGGGGGAAGGCTCACACCAGATCTGCTCACCACTGGCCACTTTGAGACGAGATTTGTCTCTGCCATCGAGAAGTAAGTAGGATCCAGGTTTCCTGGGTCCCAGCCCATCTCCCAACATCCATGGATGGACCATCACTGAGCAAACCTGGACCATCACACGGCAAAGGTTGGATTCCCAGGCACGAACCCCTTTTTCACCTTCCAGGGAGAAGGAAGGGCTGCAGAAAGCTCACGAGATCCTGAGCAAGCTGGGCCTGGAGCCATCACACGAGGACTGCCTGGCCACGCTGCGCATCTGCCAGATCGTGTCCACGCGCTCGGCCAGCCTGTGTGGGGCCACGCTGGCCGCAGTGCTGCGCCGCATCAAGGACAACAAGGGCGTGGAGCGGCTGCGCTCCACCGTGGGCGTGGACGGCTCCGTCTACAAGAAACACCCCCAGTGAGTCTGGGGTGCTGGGGACAGGGGTCTGGGGGTGCTGGGGACAGGGGTCTGGTGGGGACAGGGGTCTGGTGGGGACAGGGACACAGAGAGGGATCTGCTGCTGCCAGCAGCATGTACAACTTGGCACAAGAGAAACGCCTCCAAATATCCCCTTGGGCACCTCGTGTGGATCCCAGGGGTCACACTCAGAGGGTCACACTCAGAGGGTCACACTCAGGTCCCCTCTCCTCCTCCTCCTCCGTAGCTTTGCCCGTCGCCTCCACAAGACCGTGCGGAAGCTGCTGCCAGACTGCGAGATCCGCTTCATCCGCTCGGAGGACGGGAGCGGCAAGGGGGCAGCCATGGTGACAGCGGTGGCCTACAGGCTGGATGCACAGCACAAAGCCCGGCAGAAGATCCTGGAGCCCCTCAAGCTGAGCCACGAGCAGCTGCTGGAGGTGAAGGAAAGGATGAGGATAGAGATGGAGAAAGGGCTGGGCAAGGAGACGCACGCGGAGGCGACGGTGAAAATGCTGCCCACCTACGTGTGCTCCACTCCTGATGGAACAGGTGATGTGTCCTGTGTAAAACCTCTGCACGTGAGCCCATGGTTGTCCTGCATCCTTGGGAATGGCTGGATCCTTTGTTATGGCCGGTTCCTCTTTGTGGTGGGAGTGGCACAAAGCTCCAGTTTGATACTGGGCAGAGCACTGAGCCTCTGGGACGTTCTGCACCTGACTTAACACAAAGCCTGGCTCTGCGTGCCCACAAATCCTGCCACAGGATTCTCTCCACCCTCATCCTGGATTGTGCTCCTGGTTCTTCCCGTGGCTTGGGCGAGTGCCTGACCTTGGCTTGAAGCTTGCACAGGTCCTGTGCAGGGCCAGGAGCTTGGACTTCAGTGATCCTTGTGGGTCCCTTCCAACTCAGGTTTATGATTCGAAGCCTCATCATCACCCCAAGTCTGGAGCAAACCTCTCCATCCTCTTCCCACCTGCACCCCCTGTTCCCACCTGCATCCCCAGCCTCCATCCCCAGCCGTGCCTCCGTTTCCACCCCTCTCCCTGGAAGGGGCAGATTCACGTCTGCTCTGTGCCACATCCTGGACAGAGCTCTGTGCTGGGATCTCTCCTGATGATCCTCTCTTGGGTTGCAGAAAAGGGAGATTTCCTCGCCCTGGACCTGGGAGGAACCAACTTCCGCGTGCTGCTGGTGCGCGTCAGGAACGGGATGCGGCGCGGGGTGGAGATGCACAACAAGATCTACTCCATCCCTGTGGAGATCATGCAGGGGACGGGAGAGGAGGTCAGGATGGGCAAATGGAGATGGGAAAGGGACATCTTCCCTGGGGTGGCTGGGGCAGGACTGACCTTGGAGCTGGTTTTGCCTTTCCAGGGAGCAAAACCAGGAGTGGGGAGGGCTGGTGCTCTCCTGTGCCCTTAGAGCAGCGAGTTCTTCCCAGGGCTCTGGAGTTTGGGAAGCTGGAGACTGGTGTTTAGGTTGGGAACGGCGTTGTTCCTGGACATGACTGAACCTCCCCAAATCCCTCACACTTCACAAGAGCAGATAAACATCATCCCATTTCCCAGATAGGGAAACCACAACACAAGCAGTGAGAGACACATTTGGAAAGAGTTTTGCAAACCACTCCAGGCAGTGCTTGGGGACTGGGAGTATCTCCAGCAGACTGGGCTGGAGGGCTGTGGGGATCCCTTGCAGAGGGACTGGATTCCCATGTCTCCTCCCTGCTGGCCCCCACGCCTCCTGGGAGCTGCGAGGTGGGGACAATGCAGGGATTTGGCCATGCTGTGGGTGGGGAAGGGGGTGAAACCAAGTTTTTCGGGGTTGCTCCCCTCCCACAGTGCTGCTGAGCCGTGTTCTGCTCCATTCCAAGTCCTGGGAGTGACTTGAACATGCCGGTGTTCCGAATGGCTCAGAATCCCCAGCACTTTGGCCAGGCTGGCTTCTGGCTGTGGTGGTAACTTTTCCCTTTGGCTTTGCTTGTCCAGCTCTTTGACCACATTGTCCACTGCATCTCCGACTTCCTGGAATACATGGGAATGAAGGGCGTATCGCTCCCGCTCGGATTCACCTTCTCCTTCCCCTGCCAGCAGAACAACCTGGATGAGGTAACCCCGCTGCTCCTGGCGGCATCCCTGGCTGTGCCCCCCACCTGCTGTTCAGGGGTCTCACTGGGGGCTTTTCCCACAACAGGGAATTCTCCTGAAGTGGACAAAAGGCTTCAAGGCGACGGGCTGCGAGGGAGAGGATGTGGTGGGCCTGCTGAAGGAGGCCATTCACAGGAGAGAGGTGAGCGGCCACGGGGCTGGGGGAAGGCGGTGGCTGCTCCCACATCCTGGCTTTCTTCAGCGTCATTAATTGGCCTGTAAAACAAATTAGTGGGCTGAGCTCAGGGTAATGAGAGTCGGAATTTTCACAGCCGCCCTTACTCATCACTGGAGGTTGGATTTTCAGACCCTGGAGCTATGGGCTGGCTCCTGGCCAGGGCTGGAGCAGACTTGTCTGGCCTTGAGCTCAGGAGACACAGTTTTGTTTCCTCAGCACAGACCACCTTGAGCTCCTGCCCAGGGGCTGCTCCTGGCAGAGCTGGCCTGGCCCCTCAGCAGCTGGAGGTGTCTGAGGTCTGAGCTCTACCTGCAGACAGTGGGGCTGTGGGAAGTCCATGGGTGCCTCCATGTCTGTGGAGGCAGATGGCCATGGAGGACGAGGGAGAACAGTTTTAAACTTTCCCAGCCACGGGAGCAGACTTAGCAGGAATTCCAAGTCCTCCAGGAATAACCTGTGCAATCCATCCCTCTGCAGGAATTCGACCTGGACGTGGTGGCAGTGGTCAATGACACAGTTGGCACCATGATGACCTGTGGGTACGAGGATCCCTACTGTGAAGTTGGGCTGATTGTCGGTGAGAACTGCAAGATCCTTACGGAGCTCCTGCTCTGTGGTCCCACCCCTGCCCCGTGGGGTGTCCCAGGGCTCTGATCCCGCTCCTCTCCGCAGGCACGGGCAGCAATGCCTGCTACATGGAGGAGATGAGGAATGTGGAGCTGGTGGAAGGGGACGAGGGCAGGATGTGTGTCAACATGGAGTGGGGGGCCTTTGGGGACAGCGGCTGCCTGGATGACATTCGGACGGAGTTTGACCTGGCGGTGGATGAGCTGTCCCTCAACCCTGGGAAGCAGAGGTGGGTGGTGGCTTTGGGGGGCTGCAAGGAACCCCGATGAGGCTGAGGGTCCAGGAGCAGTTCTGACCCCTCGGTGGGTCCAGGGGATGATGAGCAGGACACTGATGTGTCCCTTGTCCCCTGCCCGTGGGTGGGGGCCGTGCTGCTGAGCTTGCTGAAGGGATTGTACTGAAGGCACCTGGCAGGGCTGGAATCCCTGTCCAGTCCCAGTGTCCCCTCCTGTCCTGATGCCCAGCCTCACCCTCTCCTTCCCAGGTATGAGAAGATGATCAGTGGGATGTACCTGGGGGAAATTGTCCGCAACATCCTGATGGACTTCACGAAGAAAGGGCTGCTCTTCCGGGGACGGATCTCGGAGAGGCTGAAGACCAGAGGAATCTTTGAGACCAAGTTCCTGTCTCAGATAGAGAGGTGCGGTCCAACAGGTGCCAGTCAGAGCAGGGATGGAGTTTGGGGGAAGTGCCCCCAGGGCTGCTGGGAGAAGTTCCATGTGCTGGGTCTGGAGCCAGGGTGATGCAGACGGTGCCACGCAGATAAACCAGCAGAGCCCACGTGGTTGTGGCAGCAGCAGTGTGGAGACAAGGAGGCTGTCTGGGGCGGGCAGCACAGATGGCTCTTTATCCTCTGCCCTGGCCAGAGAGGGGCCGTGGGTTACCCGAGTGTCTCGCTGCCATGGCTTTGTCCTGAAATCGCCTCCCTGACCAGGATGTGACACCAGGCCGCAGCCAGGTCTGAAAGCTGAGCTTCAAGGGGGGCTGGAGGGTCGCCCCAGGCAGTCACTCGAGCCATGAGTCCCTGGGCTCTGTGGGATGTAGATCAGGAAGGGGAAGGCACACCTCAGCTGCTCCATCTCCTAACGCTGCCCCTTCCCCGTGTCCTCCCCAGCGACTGCCTGGCCCTGCTCCAGGTGCGCTCCATCCTGCAGCACCTGGGCCTGGAGTCCACGTGTGACGACAGCATCATCGTGAAGGAGGTGTGCACGGTGGTGGCGCGGCGCGCGGCGCAGCTCTGCGGAGCCGGCATGGCCGCTGTGGTGGACAAGATCCGCGAGAACCGCGGCCTGGACTTCCTCAAAATCACCGTCGGCGTGGACGGGACGCTCTACAAGCTGCACCCTCAGTGAGTGGCTCTGGTTGTGCTCCAAGGGGGCTGCCCCAGGGCACCTGCCCACCTTGGGCAGTCACGGGGCTGAGGGGAAGGTTCAGGGGGATAATGGGGAGGATTTGAGGTGTCCCAGGGGCTTGAGGAGCTCAGTGACCCGAACTTGGGGCTCAGCAGGAGTCAGCTGGTCCCTCAAGGACAGGGGCACCAAGACAGGTCACACAACAGGGGCTCCTCCAATCCCGCTGGACCTGACCCAGATGTGGTGACCGGGTTCAGCCAGGACTCTGAGGCACGGAGATGAGGCAGGGGTTGGGACCGATACGTTCACCAGTTAACTCGGAACCTCTCCCTCCCCTTGCCCTGCAGCTTCTCCAACGTCTTGCAGGAGACAGTGAAGCAGTTGTCCCCCAAGTGCGAAGTGACCTTCCTGCAGTCGGAGGACGGCAGCGGCAAAGGCGCCGCGCTCATCACGGCCGTGGCCTGCCGCATCCGCGAGGCCGGGCAGCGGTAGAGGGAAGCAGGTTTGCCCAAGAGCTTGGTTTCAGCAAAACAGGACATTTCCTCACCCAATCCCTCCCTCTCTCTGCACACACTCACACACCCATGCAGCCCCTCCCCTCCAAGCAGACTCGTAGCTTTACTTGTTCTCCGAGGCACCACGGTGGAACTGGAGACGCCGTGGGCTCTGTACAAAGTGATGTCGTAGGAGTTTCCTTGCATGCCATAAAACCGCCTGTCGAGTAAAGCTCACAGTGTCATTTGGCTTCTCCCTGCATTCCCAGGTGGAGCTGGAGCTGTCCCACCCGCAGCCTCCGTCACACCCCAGCTCTCCTCGCACCTCTCCAAACCACTGGTCCTCCCCTAACGGCAGTAGTGATAACACTCAGATAATTAAGACACTGCATTGTCACTTTAACGGTACCTATTTATGTATGTCCGAGTCGTAGCTGTAGAAGCAAACCTCTAAGATTGGGCTAAAGACCTCCACTAGTCTTTTACCCTGATCAAGGCTGTATTATTTCCATGAAAGTCATGGTAACTCTTAAAGCACAGGGTGCAGAATTCCACCGGCGTGGCCGCGGCTGCACTGGAGATACCGCGTATCTCCCTTGGTGAGCAATAACGAGAACCTGCTGGGGCCAGGCTCCAGCAGAGCACGTGCCTGGAAATAATTGGGGACTCAGGGTCTAATCCCATTTCCTGACCTCTCACCTGCACTCTGAGTAGCGTGTAGGAACGTGGCGTGTGCGTAGGGTCGTGTTTCACCCCTGGACACCACTACCCCTTCCCTGGTGCATGTGTGGGCACGAGGAGCCGCTGCCACGGGTCGGCGTCTCCCCTGCCAAGCCCCAAACTCGTGGCTGTGTGTCTGCCCTTGGCGTGGAGAGTCTGGTTTGCTTTGTGTCTGTGAAATAGTTCTGCAGCTGCAGCCTTTAGGTGGCACCTGGATTTATACACTGTATATTTATGTTTTAAGAGATCTTATGTCTTTTTATGTACATAGTCTTGGGGGGGTTGTATCACTTGGTTTTAGTGTCACCTTTCCATGTTGTTGAAGAACAGTACAGAGTAATTATTTTCTTTTTTTCTTCTGTCGTGTAATTTTTTTTTTAATTTAAAATTTTCTTGGGGTAGACTGGAAAAAGAGACCCAAACACCTGAGGACAGTTGTACAAGAGGTTTGGGCATTCTGACTTTATCACCAGGACAAAAGGGAAAGCAGAAAGCCAAGGGTGCAGGAGCAGCGGGGCCCTGCGGTGATGCTGTTGGCTTCAGGCTGGGTTTAACCTTAGGAGAAGTTTTATTTTGTCCCCTGCCCTCCCCAGCTGTGCTCTGCGAGGTCACACCACGGGTGGATGACATAACCCAGGCTCGGGGAGGTGACAGCAGCTGGTGTCACTCCATCCCCACGTGGCATCCCCAGGGAGCCCTGTGCCCGCAGCATCGCTTGTGTGCCATGGCCAAACACAGGGATCCATTTTTGCCAACAGAAAACTCTGGATGAACTAAAAGCTGCAAGTCTCTGCCTCTGTGAGCAGAGGCAGACAAAGGCTGGGGGTGGAGGGGTTCTGTAAATATTTAGCAGAAGTTAATGAAATTACAGTGATGTACAAAAAGAAAATAATAACTAATATTCCCCACAAACAGCCCTTCAGATTGGAGGATAAGAGTTTTTGTCTATTTTTATGTATATTTTTATACTGCTTGGGGTAACCTCATTACCAAAAGTCTCTCTTCTGTGTTGGGGGTCAAGCTCAGTAGCACAATTTTAAAGCAAAATTACTCTTTTGGGCATTTTAAATGCTTATTTTTTTATAAGCTTCAAGACAATTATAACAGAACCTGTGTATAGAAATGATGTAAGAAACCAAGTTTAGTGAAGTTTTAGAAACTGTCAAATAAATCTTTGAAGGATGATACAGAAATCCTCTAATCTGGTACCAAGCAGTTTTGTGTGATTTTTTTTCCTCAGAAAACCAGCATTTTGCCTACTGAAAAATCAAACCAGAAATCTTTGTAGCTGCTGCACTGTGCAGAGTTGCATTAGTGGCTGTTTTTACTCTTAGCCAGCTGTACCCCTTCTGAAATCCATTGTGTTTTCATCAGTTAGTGAGTGAAATTTTATACAAGAGTAGTTTTGGGGGCAGAATGGGAAGGACTGGGATCTGAGCAGCCCTGCTTTTGATTCAGGCTCTGTTGGAGCAGGGAACTGACAGGGTGAGAGGGAAACTGGGGAGCTGAGGTACCTGGTCTGGAGCAGGGTCATCACAGTCCCCTCACCTGTCTGGGGTGAGGGAGGGGCTGTAGCTCCACAGGGGTGAGGAAGGATCACCCTGAGCTCGCAGGATGGATTTTTGGCTGGGCTTGGTCAGAGGGATACCCAGCTGGGTATCCAAGGCTCCTTTTGCTTAGACTCAGAATCAAGCAGGGTCTGGAATGTTCCCAGGTAAAAGCAGTACTTGAAGCGTTACAAGACACACACCTGTGTTACCTGTGGCTGCAGGGAGGGTTTGGGAACACCTGGAGGAGGATCATCCCCAGGGGGATGAGCACTGGAGGTGTTGGATGTCCAGTCTGACTGTGACGGCTGGGACCAGAACCTCACGCCAAAACGTTGCCATGGGATGTTCTGTGAATGTGTTTAAAATGAAGAAGGGAAGATTAAATCCTAATTACTGATATGAAGGGAAGATCAAATGATTATCTGTAGGGACAGACGGACAGACTGCTCAGCCTGATCTGCGTCTTCCCTGCAGCAAGAAGCGCTGCTCTATGGATTTAGGATGGTTTTGTTTTGCTTGGTTGTTCCCATCTGGATGCATTTTCTTTGTGCTCCCGGGGTGCTGGGACGTTCTCTGGCCCCACAGGCAGCAGGGAACAGTCTCTGCCCTCCCCTCCCTGGCAAATCTCTCCTTGTTGGTACTTTGGACAGGATTTTATTGGGTTTTCAATATATATGCAGATATATATCAACACAATCAGCAAATTACTGAACCTTGCAAGCAGAATTTGCCTCTTCCCTTCCTGGACTCCGTGGCTGGGAGGGAGAAGCTCGTGCTCAGTGGCCCGAGGGGTACAGGGATATCAGTGGGGCACAGATCTCTGGGCTGGCAGCAGCCTGGGTGCGGTTTGACCTGAGATAATTCGGTGCCTGCTCTCTCTTATCAGGCAATCCAAACACATCTGGCTTGCCAGAGAGATAAGGGGGTGAAAGGTCCAAGTGCAAGGGACAGGAGAGGTGTAAAATGGTGGTAAAAAGCACCGTGCAGGGGTTGTGAGGTACAAGGTAACAACAAAATAAACTCTAATGTGGGAAGCCCTGGCCCCAATCCCCTCCCCTCCAGATAAGGAAAATGCCTGCTTTGGGTAGATCATTCACTTCCTCTGGTAGAAAAATGGGCACTGAAGGCATGAAGAGGCAATTCCTGTTCTCAAGGTAATTTGGAGAGAGGAAAATTCTTTCCCTTGTGACATCCCTGACCAGTCTGAAATTTTTCTGGCCTGAAGCAAAGAAAATGCATCTTGATGTGGGCGCTGGCTCCGTGCGGGCAGGGGAGTCATAAAGCCAAAGACTGTGTGGCTGCTGGCAGAAACGAGTGCTGTAGATTCACCTGATGTTGTTCTTTCGTGTTTACAATATTTATTTTTAGTAATTGACTGCAATGATATTATATATAGGCTTCCTTATTTTTGTACTTTTCATACCGTTTTCCTGAGTGTGGTGTTGTACTGCTCAGCTCCCCTCAGCCACCACTGCTGCTCCTTAGTCTGTGACAATAAACGAGAGAAAAACAACCACCACCCATTCCTGGGGTCAGTGTGTGTGTTTTGGTTTCTGTGCTCCCCTCTGCCCCTCAGCAATCCCTGAGGAAGGGCACCTGTGCCCAGCCCATCCCAAATCCCTGATCCTGGCCCCTGGGAAGGGGGAGCCGGCTGGGAGGGCGCTGCCCCCACAGCCAGGAGGGCTCAGGGAGCCCCAGGACACACCCAGGGATCAAGGGAAGGGGCTGTTTCCTAGGAAAACGACACCAAGATGAGTTTCCTGCTCCATATCCTGGTGACACTGGGTGGGGGGCAGCCCTGGGATCCAGGGGGCAGAGCAGGATCAGGCCCTGGCAGGGGTGCAAAGCTCAGACTTTGATGTGCTGCAGAAAACCACCTGGATTTGAGGTACCTGCTCCCTCTGCCATTAACCAGCAGCCCCTGTTGCTTTCCGTGGAATCAATTTCCACTGAATCAATTTTAAGGAGTGGGTACTTCTAAGTAAAACCAGAGTTAAGTATCTAAATAAAATTAATTCAATTAATAAATTTGATGCCAGAGCAGCTGGACAGCTGAAAATGCTTCTGCTCTCTGCTGCCAAAGCTGTGACACAAGATCACAGTGAGGTGCTGAATCCACAGGGTGAATCCAATACAAAAAACAATTCCCAGCAGGAAAGGATGGGCAAGTATTCCACTTGAAATCATTTATTGACACACTGCCATGTTTTTCTATATTTCCCAACACATTTTTATCCTTATTATAAAGTACAAATGGTTTTATATTTTTCTGACATTAAAAAAATAGGCTAACGAGGCAAAAATTCCCAGTTTGAATCAAAAAGTCCTGCTGTTAGAATTCAAAATTGTGAGAGACAAACATAAAACCCAACAAAGACTGAACAGAGTGTACCATGACATGACTCATCCATCAGACCAAGTGGAGAGAAATCTCTTGTTCCCAGCTCTTGCCTTTGGATCCTGTGACCTTGCTGAACTGATGTGAAGTTGGTGTTACACATACAACTCAAAAGGCACTCAAAAGTCACAAGTTCCTGAGCTAACATGGGAAGGATTCCCAAGGTAACAGCTAAAACAAGCCACAGAAAATGTTTAAAAACTGGTATTTGGTCTGTGTGAGTGGAGTCAGCACTCAGCAGAACTCCAGCTGAGAGCTGCTGCTGACAGCACTCAAGTGATGGTGAAGACATTGGAATATTTGCTGTACATGGAAAAAATTATTCATTTATGAACACCCTTATTAGTAAATTAACCTGCTAAGAGACAGAATTATTTGCTTCAGTGCTAGAAGAAGACCAAGAATGAAATGTGTATGTGTGAACTACAAAAAAGGCTTAAACCCAGCAGGTGGGAAGGGCTGTGCAGTTAAATAACCAAAGTTGAGAGGCCACATTTACAGAGATTATTTGGCCCTAATGGAAAAGGATCAGGGAAAAAGCAAAATATGGATCTAGTATTTACAGATCAGTTACTTAAAAGCCCAACAAATAATACAACCAAAACCCACACTAACAAAACCCACACAACCTACAATGTGTGCTCAAGACTCCAGCAGGTAATTTCTAAGTTGTGATCCACACAAATTCCCTATTTCCAGTTTGGCTCAGTTTTCACCCAGAAAAGCCCAAGTGTAACACTTCTCAAACACAGAATGGCTACTGCCTGACGACACAGAACAGAAATAAAATAAAAGATCTGAAAAAGGGTAACTGGTTTTGGCCTACCTAATGTCTGATATTTTCTGAGCTGCATAGGAGAGCACTAAGGCCAGGGCTGCTGCTCCAGGGTAAGGCCTGCCTGTCTGAGCTTTGGAGCAGCATCCAGGGTGGGAGAGGGGCTGCCACAGCCCCCAGGGAGGTCTCAGCCTTCCAAATTTTCCAGCTGGGCCTCGCTGTCTGCCCTCTTCTCTGGTGATGTGTACAGGAAGTTGCAGCAGATGTAGAGGGGGAACATCAGGAGTCTGCTGTCCAAATTCATCACGATCTGCTCCTGGAACACACACAGGGGACATTTTGTGTGGTGAGGGGGGGACCACAAAGCACAATACTGACACAAAATCCCAACATAAAGAATAAAGCAAAGACAATTCACCTTCACCTCAGGTTTATAACGCTGACACATTCTCAAGCCTGCCCACAGCTCCCACCCCAGAGCTCCCAGCCCTCTGCAGCACAGGAACAGCCACAGGAAATCCCCTCCAACATCCTGGGCAAAAAGGACCAGTTTTCAGTTTTGGGAGATTTCACCAACCAGGCATTCCACAACAGTTTATACTTGAGAGCAAATTTTAGTTTGTGGGTAGGAAATTTTTGGTTCCACTACAGGAGCTGGTTTTGGGGTAGCAAAATTGAAACTTCAGCCTCGTGAGGATGCAAAACAATTGAAACTTCAAAACTGAAACTTCACCCTCCAGTGAGGATGGTACTGACAAAGGAAAGTTTTCTGTGTTCTCACCACCTTTGTACCACTGCTGGCTGGGATTTGAGAAACTTGATTAACAAGTTCCACACATGCCTCACTAAATCCTGCTGTCAGCAATGGATGGAAAAGAGCACTTGCTCCAAGAAAACTCCACTCCTCTCTGGGGCTTTCATCAATTTATTTAGTAGAGTAATAAATCCAACCCTTAAACGACATGTAGACATTCTCTTAACTCCTCAGCTTATGAGAGTCTTCAAATTCTGCATTTGCCTGTAAATGAGGAGTCTGATGGACAGATTATGCAGAGGGGTGATGTCAGCAGTGCTGGAAGGCTGGGAGAAGAGCTGAACATGACACTGGCAGCAGACAGCAGCTCCACAGGCACTAATTTCACTAATATGGGAACTAATTTCATATTATCAACACTAATGAAACTCATACTACCATACTCTAGATCCACTTCACAAATTAGCTTAATTACTCACCACCTCTAACAGGACTGCCTGAGATTCCACATAAGCAATGACAACAAGAACAGCAACTTCCCCTCAAAAGCATTGTGACTTCTCAGCATTTTTTTCATGCCTTGAACTCCACCATTCAAGTTGAAGAGCTGAAAAGCCCAGAGACACACCTGGTCCTTCTCCAGGGTCAGGATCTGATAGCCTGTTGTCCTGCTGCAGATCATCTTCCCGCTGCCATCGAACGAGGCCAGGCGCAACCTGCGGGCACAAGAGCGAAACCACTTCAGCCTCCCGTCCCTTTTCAGCACAAGGAGCTCCTCCCGAGGAGACAGGAACATTTTTCAATGTCACTGACTCGGTGACAACAAAGCCCAGCTGAGGGAGCCCCCGAGGCCCCAGGGCTGGCACCTGAAGGCGATGCTGCGGCGTGGCTGCAGGCTGACGGAGCCGCTGCACGGCTGGTTCAGCGTGTTGCGCTTGAAGATGATGTAGCGGTTGGTGTAGGTCACCAGCAGGTCCAGGCCGAAGTTGAAGCCAGTCCAGCGCCAGCAGTACTGCAGGACAGAGGGGACACTCCTGGAGCAGGAGTGCCAGCTCTGAGGGGCACTGGGGGGTTCAGGGATCCCTGCCAGCACCGTCTGGAACAGGGAACTTGGTGGGGACAACCTGTCCCAGGGGACTGCGTGAGAGCAGCTGAGTGTCAGCTGCCTCCCACACACACAGGACACATGTCACACCAGTGGATATCAAATACTCAGCACTGCATAATGGGGCTGATCTGTGAGCTCCAGCCATGCCCAAAGCACTCCCTGGGTCAACAGCCTTGGGTTATGTGGCTTCAATAGGAAAAATTAATGTTCTCTCTTTGTTCCACAAGACCTGTAACCTAAAGACACAGAGGAGTCCTGGCTCTGAATGTTACACATTTTATCTAGAGAACTTCCTTTTCCAGCTAAAAAGAAAAATCAGTGATCAGAACTCTATTTAACTGCCTGGACTAACATTTTTCTGAGTCTCACAGCACGAGAGCACAATGAAACACCAGTTCCTTGCTCCTTGCAGAGACAATTGCTTCCATCCCTCTGGGGAGGAAAAACAAGTCATCTTTTGGATGCAGTTTGTCAGTGAGGACCCACATGATCTGGAAATGGCTGACTTGTCTCAGCCATGTCTGCAGTTTGCCACACTTACATCACCATCCTTGGCCAGTTTGCGTCCACACCTCATGCTATTTCCTTCCAGTTCCTCTTTATTGATTTCTTGAGGCCTGAAAAAACCCAAACCAGCATCTTTAAGGACACTTCAACAACTTTGTATGATACCTTAATGTGGGGAAGATGAATGGACTGGAGTAAACTTGTCTGACCAGATAATCATGGAGTACCTGAGTTGGAAGGGACCCACAACTGACCCTTCTTTGAGCAGAGGTGTGACTGACTGGATGAGCTCCCAGAGCCTCTTCCACCCCAAACTGTCCCATAAACATCCACCTACACCACAAAACTGCAATGCAAACCAGGTTGTGACACCTCAGTTAGGCAAAACTTCTTGTACAAAAGAACCTTTCCAGATAACAAAATACTAGCTGTTGCAATGAAAGACATTCTCCCAGCCCTGTGAAAACCCAAGTGTTTTTTAAACAGAAGGCTGGCTTCTTAGGCACAACCAGAGACAAGTGCTGGGGCACAGCTGCAGGGCTCTGCACAACAGAGTGCTATGAAGCAGCAGCCACGAGACACTGGGAGAGGTTTCTCAAGGGGCTGGTTATGCAACTTGGCTAAAAAAAACCCACTTCCCCTCAGAGCTCATGAAGTGGCAGAGCCTCTCAGAGCTCCTGAGATGCCAGAGCCCTCGGCTGTGTCATGCCACACCAACATCAGCTCCTTTCACCCAGCACTTCCCCTGCGTCCAACAGCCCTGCAGAACCAGCACAAGTGAGATCAGTCTTGATTTTCCACAAGTGTGTTACTCACTTTGCTCCACACACCATGACATCATTAACCCAACACTCACTGCCAAAAAGTGCTCAAGTTACACCAGAGTGAGAGCTGGCAATGAACTTTATTAATCCCAGTGCCATCAGCCCCTGCAGCTTAAACTGCAAAGCCACAAGACCCCACAGTGCCCTCCAAGCCAAAGAGATGCAGCATCTGCTCTCCTCCTGCTGCTCACACTCCACAGCAACTCACAGCTAAAGCTTTCATAAACTCAGCCCAGCTCTTCTCTCTGGTTTGTGTAAGAGCCAGTCCTGGGAGGTGAAGTGTTCAATGAACAGGTTATGCATACAATTTGGAACAAATTCACCCAGGAACCTTCTGTGTGCTTTTCCACATCTTCCAGGTGAACTGGTTCTGTGGCTGACCTAAATGCAGGATTTATTTCTGTTTAATTAGTGACAAATTTCACAAACATTAGTCCACAATGCTCGGGCTGGCATTAACATCCATCCCTCAAGCAGCCTCAGACAATGCAGAACTGCAGCTTTCACCACTTCCACCAGCTGCCACACAGTGAACAGTGGAGTTATTCTGCTTCCTTCTTACATGGTGCCAAAGAGACTGCTAAGAGCAGAAGTGATTCCAGTCCCAGACTTGAAAGATCTGTCTGGCTTCCGCCACAAAACACATGTTTAATTTAGAAAAATGTGATCCACTTTAACACAAGTAACCCCGAGCAGCCACAGTTCAAAGCCACAAACTCCAGTAACACTAAAAAATTCTCCAATTCTGAGAGTGAATAAGATGTTTAATCCTTTTAAATGCAAACTCAAAGCAGAAGGGAAACACTTTCTTCTCCTCCCCTCCCCTCTCTGAAGTCCCCAGGACAAACCACATGACAGCATTCCAAGCAGTGCCATTCCAAGGCTGGCAGTGTTGGAATAAGCAGGTGCAATTATGCTGTGCACCAGGTGGGATATGGAAATAGAGCCTTACTTCAGCTCACAGGAGTCAGATTCATGTCTTGCTCTAATTCCTAAGTCTGCTTCCTTGCCCCTGAGGGAAAAGGTGTTTGGTACTGACACGGGCAGTAGGTGTGAGAGGAAGAGCAGCAGAGCTGGATAAATGATAGGCTTATAAAACCTGAATTCTTTTCCTGCAGCTACACGTTGATCAAATGGCTAAAACATTTGCACTAACACAAAGGAACAGCTGCTTCTGGGCCCTTCTGAGGCTGAGACTTCTGGTTTTCACTGTCTTAAAAGAAATAATAAATCCATGCTGCAGAAGAGAAAACTAGACAAGGAAGTAAAATGTGGAAAAATACACTGTCCATTCCAAGAGCCACTGAAATCCTCAGCTGTAGCTGAATTTTCAAACTGCTGTTTTCCAAGCTGGATGATCCCCATCATCCTCACTGCAGCTCTCTGGCAACTCACTTTTCCACAAGCCTGTGTATCCAACGGCTGACAATTCTCCCACTGCACTGAACCACCAAAACACATCAAAATTTGCAAATTCAGGGTCTTATCTCGTATCAGAATTCTGATGACTCACTTCCCTATGAACCCTGGTCGCCCATGAGCCAGGAGGTGACATCTGTTTGCTCTCAGATACAGCCACAGCAGCACTGCAAAAGCCTTCCCAAGAGAACAGCACCAGAAACAAGCCATGGCTACCCAAAATTCACCTGCAGGAATGGAATGGGAGAGTCACAGTTCTGCACTTTACCTCCCCCACTTCCTAAAGGACTGCCACCTAAGAAAACAACTTTTTAACGACCTTGGCTATTCTTCAGACTAGAGTTTGGGGCTTTTTTGAAGCTCCTGTTACAACCCAACACATCCCTGTCCACAGCAGCACCCGCTGGGTGACACAGCTACAGGACAAAGGAGCAGTCTGCTGGGTCTGGGGAGGTAACAGGCATTCTGCAGCTCCCTGACTTGGCATTTCTTCTCCACAAAGCCCTCTAGGAGCCAGGAGAGAACACAAAGGCAGGATCAACTCCCCCAGCTGCATTTTGCCATAGTTTTGGTGTTAAATCAGGGACCTGGCTCACTGCAGCACAGCCAAGAGAGAGCAGAAGGAAGAGAAACACTTTGATGGCCAAAGTATCCTTAAAATGGAAGGCTCAGAAATTACCCTTCTGCAGCCTCAACACAGATTTCCAGGTGAAGCACTAGTGAGAAACATTAACCAACATAAAGGAAAATACAGAACTCGTGCCCCCCACCCACCACTTTCCTCTGGTCCCATTAGAAGAGTTTTCTGGTTGAGGGATGGGAGATCAGCCAGCCCAAGGGAACAGAAAGCTCCACAGAGATCAACAGTTCAAAAGCTGAAGTATGATTCCCTCCCTCCTTTTAATGTAAACTCCAAAAAAATTTCTATCAGAATTTCTATGAGAGGAAGGTTTCTAATTTAAGGAAGAAAGAAAGCCTGTAATATACCTACCCAATATCATTGTCTTGTTCTGCTCTGAGCATGGCAAACCACTGCTGTTTGTAAACAGAGGACAGCCATTCTAAAATTAAAAAAAAACAAACAAAACTTGATGGTGTCTTTGGAGCTGGGAATGGGGATGAGCATATACATTCAAAACAGAGAAATAAAATTGCATTGAAATAATAGAAGTTACACTTATGAACTGAACAGTCTATGCAAGCCACCCCCAATAACTCCCTGTGCTCTCCAGCTCCCAGCCTCAAGCACAGGTGAAGGGACAAACATCCACAACCAACAGGCAGTCACTCCAGCCTGTGTTCATCTCCTCAAACACCCACTGCTGCCACAAGTGATGCAACAACTGCACACGTTTTCCTGGCACACAAAGCTCTGTTCAGCCAGGGAGCTTGTCAACAAGCTCCTGGGAGAAGGGGCTGTTTCCTGAAGCCCCAGTGGAATTCTACATAAGTTAAAGAAGAAGAAAACACCATCAAGGGATAAAAGGAAACAGCGACTTCACACAAACAGAAATTGTACCCTGCTAAGAATAAACATAAATCATGTCTTCCTTGGAGAACACACACAAAGATTTTATTGGCTGTGGTAATTTAATGTTGCAACCAAGAGATAAAACAGAACAAAACTCAATAGTTTGTCAGGCAGTTAGACAAAAGGGATCCCAAAAGCACAGGGTGTAAGAAGTTCTTAGTCAAGATAACAAATGGGGCAGGGGGGCAAGGTCACATATGAGAAGTAGCTCAGGGAAATGGGCTGGGTGAGAGAACAGGGAAAGCCAGTGCGACCAAAAACAAACCAGGAAGCTGACAAATGTGACAGAAGGGATGAGAGGTGAGATTGTGGATGGGAGACTTAAAACCAGCCTTTGTCCCCCCACTCAAGAGTTAAAGTACAGACTGTGATAGGAGCAAACTGGGAATCAACCAGACAACAGATAAAAGATGAATTAAGGAAACCTACACAGGTAAGAAACAGAGAATGGATGTGCTAGAAGGGAAGGAAAGAAGTATCAGGAGGGAGAGCATCTTCTGTATTTGTATATGTGCATGTACCTATTTCCTACCTCACATTTCAGCTGCAATTCACCTGATTTCTGAAGGGGAAAAGCAGAGCTGAGAAAATACTCCCAAGCAAAGCAAGTAAAAGAGAACAATGCACACTTTGCTCACAAAGTCACATTATTTATTCCTGTCTCTTGCACCCTTTCTGCACAAAGATCAGACTGCTGTGAACTCCTAACACAGAAGTTCAGTTTTCCCCTTCAAGACCTACACAGAGGTATTGATATATTTTTATTACAATATTATATAATTGATATATTTTTATACTACAGAGAGTATAAAAATAAATAAATAATCACAGTGCTACCTTCAACTACTCAGTGTGATTTTCTCCCTGCACCACAGTGCCACCCAGCTGTCCTGTGTCCC
>NC_031790.1:351145-357263 GCF_001522545.3 Parus major
GCACCACAGTGCCACCCAGCTGTCCTGTGTCCCCTCTCCCTGCACCACAGTGCCACCCAGCTGTCCTGTGTCCCCTCTCATGGCACCACAGTGCCACCCAGCCAGCACAGTGCTCATCGTGGCTCAGGGACTGCCTCCCTGCAGAGCCAACACTTGTGAGCTATGCACAATTTCACACTCTTTTTCAACGAGCACAATGAAATCAGCCTGAAAGATGCTGAGGATAATTCTTCCTCTGACAGACACAGGTAAAGACTTCAGGGCTTGAGAACAGACCCACGTCCCCAAGTGCCACATCCACTTGGCTGCTAAATCCCCCCACAGATGGGACTCCACCCCACTCCACAGCCACAGTCCTGCCAGAGCTGGACAACCCTTTTCATGACAGAATGACTTTTCCCATTACCCAACCTGAACCTTCCCTGAGACCATTTCTTCTTGTCCTGGCCCTGTTCCCTGGGAGCAGAGCCTGTCCCTGCCCTGGCTGCCCCCTCCTGTCAGGAGCTGTAGGGACTGAGAAAGTTCTCCCTGAGCCTTCTCCTCTGCAGCTCCCTCAGCTGCTCCTCATCAGCCTCATGCTCCAGATCCTTCCCCAGCTCTGTCCCTCTTGGGACATGCTCCAGCACCTCCCTGTCTCTGCTGGGGTGCAGAAACTGAAGGCAGGCAGGGAGACAAGGTGTCAGCTGTGCTCAGCACTGGCTCACCTGAGGGCAGCAGGGCGTCTCTCTCCACGATTCTGGCCGAGGCCAGGTCACTGATGATGTACTGCAGCCTCAGGTGTGCGAACACGGGCAGGAACGCGCTCCCCTGCGCCGACTCCAGGAAGGCACCATCGCCCCCAAACTCTGCAGCACACAGCACCCACATCATGATTTGCCTCCCTAAATATTTCCCAGACCCTCTTTATATTGGAGTTTTTACTACTGATTACAGAAAGTTATTATGGGCATTTAATGGCTTTTATTGCGGTTATTTAATGGCTTTTGCCATTAAAATTAAGAAATTACTCGTGTTCAAACCCCAAACCAAGGCCTGGCCAACTCTTCCTACCTCTCCTGCGCTCAGCAAACCAGGCATCAGCTTCAGTCAACACCTGCTTGAAAGACCCATTCCAAGAAGGCACAAGCTGAAGGAACATCCACTGGGAAAACAAATAAATTTAGTGAGTCAGTTGAAGAAGGTTTCAGGTAAGTAATCTGCATGTTAATAAGAGACATTTCCATAGTGCATTCATTTCTATAAAAGTTCTGCTACTTCATTAAATGCTTTCAGTCAATCCCACAAAGGTTCCACTGCACTGATCCCCAGGCAAGTACCTTTTTGAGAGCAGTGTACACATCCATTTCCACCTGCAGCACAAAGAGGTTGGAGGAGCTGATCAGCTGCTTCATGAGGTTTATGCTGGGAAAAAATCAATTGTAACAGGTCAGTGAGACAGAAAAGAGAAAAAGAGGAAGGGGAAGCAGGGAACAAGCAGCAACAGCCCAGAAAGTGATCTGTAGTGAGCTCCAGACTGGGGCAGGGACGGTCCTTCATCCCTGCAAGGGAAGTGCAGCCCCAGTACCTGAGTTCCTTGAAGAGTCCAACGCTCTGGTGAGTCATCAGATTGTTCAAGAGCCACTCAAGGCACCTGCATGGAAATCAAGGAATTAGGGTAATTGTTTTATGCCAACATTCCTGCAACAGCTGGTCCCTCTGTAAATTTGCAGACAATACTAAGATGGGTGGGATTGTGGATCTGCTGGAGGGCAGAAGGGTTCTGCAGAGAGAGATCTGGACAGACTCAATTCAGATTAGGCACTTGATTTTTTTTCCCCCTGTTTGGGTGGTCAGGCATTGGAATAGCCATTCCATCACCCAGGAAAGTGGTGGAGGTGTCTGGATCTGGCCCTGGATTATGTGATTAGGACTTTCAGTGGTAGTGTTGGCTGGCTGGCTGGACTGGATGATCTTATAGGTTTCTTCCAACCTTGATGTTCTATGATTCTATTCTAAAAAACCATTAAAACAATTAACCTGGTCATGTATGGTACTGTGTGTAAATTCACTGTTAACTGGCAAATTCCAAAGCAGCTTGGAGACAGAAATTCTTACTTTTTCTTCACAGAGTCCAGCCCATAGGTGCCTGCAGAATTATAATAACCACACACAGTTTGGGCAGTGATGGTTTCCTTCATTGTTTCACCACATTGCTGGATTAAGCCATCCTGCAGGGAGGAAAAAACACACAAATGTTCTGAGTGTTCATTTCCCAACAAGAAATGTCAGACACTGTGCTGTTCAAACCAATTTTCATGCCTGAGCCATCCCCAAAGTCCCACAGGTTGCAGTGACCGGTGTTACGTTGTTCAAAACATTTAAGCCATCATTCCTCAGAGACACAAATGTTCCTTAAGAACACTTCCCATGAAAGAAAAGGGTACTGAACGTCTTCAGGGTAGAACAAATGAGCTCCAAATACTATTTAATCTACTTTTACATATCACTCTCAAATAACTTCATCTCACACTCCAATCCTAGTCACAGCACTTTTCAATAAAACCCACTGCATTGTGTTTGGCTTTTTCCCCAGTTAGCCTGAAAAGCTGTTTCATTCCTCTGGGTGAAAAAGGCCAGGTGAGTGAGGATATTCTGAGCTGCTGTGTTTCTTCTCAAAGGTAAAGACAGGAGCAGTGGCGTGTCTGACTTACGAGCTGCAGCATGCAGGCTGCTGCCAGCAGGGCGACCACGCGGCTGGGGTTGATGAGCACATCGTCTCTGTAGAGCGAGCCAAAAGCCACCTGCAGGGCTGCAAAGGGAACAGTCAAACAGAGACAACACCGAGCCCGGGGTGGGGCCACAAAGAGTCCCTAAATACAGCCAACCCCCTTCCCTGCACACCTTCACTACAGCCAAACCCCTTAACTAAAGCCAAACCCCTTCCCTGCACACCTCCACTATGGTCTGGGGCTCTTCATTGAGAGAGCTGACCAGACAGAAAACACAACGAGGGGCAGTAACCAATCTGTTACTGAGCTCCCATGATTTAATCAAACTCTTCAGCACCCCTCAGAGCTGAGAAACTGCACAAAAAGAAGCTGAACCTCATGAGCCTTCTCTGAACATCATGAGGCTTAACCTAACCTCTCCCTTCAGGGTTTTGTTAAAATAAAAGGCTCCCACTTACCTTCTACATCAATATTTTGATCAGGAATCTCCAGCTCTATGACATTCATGCTGGATTCTTTCCAAGAGCCACTGAACATACTGGAAAAGTAGCCTGACTGTATGAAGGAAGAGAGGAAAAGAACTCAACTAAGAGATTTAATCCCACTTAAAACTGGCAAAAGCAGCACATGGAACCAAACATGGTTAATATTTTCCTTTATGCAGAACAAAATATATTAAGGGAACTTTCACAAGCTAAAACATTCTGACAGACTCGAGGGGATGACTGTAGTTGCTGTTTCTGACACTCAAAATGCCTACAGGAAAATTTGGGCTATGTGTGTGCAATCAGAGTAAGGAAAGAGTCTGAAAAGGCCACAAAAGCTACACAAGCTCTTTTCCCACAGACCACATCACCAGTGGGGACAGAATTAGTCCACGAACTAAATCCTTAAGGTTACTGGCAAACAACAAATCCTGCAGGCATTAGAGAATGCCAGTTTGGGGACTGGGGAAAAAGAAAAAAAAAAGGCATGCAAGACATAGAAATTACTGTACAAGGCTGTAGCCTCGTACCAAGGACACAGACACACACACCATTTACAGCAATATACCTTTTATTATTAAGTGAAAAGCACATAAAACTAGAATTTGAGGTTTCCATCCAAAAGAAGGGAAAGATAATGCTCTACTAGGGTTCCTGATTTTCCTTCCCAGCAGCAGATGTGCCCATTATGAGATGCTATCAATGAAGTTTACCTGAGAGATCAAAAACATAAAGTCTATTTGTACAGCACCACATTCCCTGACCTCTTCCCTCAGCATTTCAGCTCAGGGCAGCAAATAACACAAAACCCAATTGTGATTTCATTTGATCAGGTCAGTATTTCTGTAGCCTCAGTGTATCCCTAACTCTGAAACACACATGAGGCACAGAGGAGGAGTAACAAAGGCATTGAGAGTCATTATTATGGAGTTATTTCTAACCTCCAACACTATTTTACCTACAGTAACATAACTGCAATGCAGGAGTGAGCCCTGAAACAGAACCTGCCTGAGGAGAATGGTGAACTCCCCCCAAAGCTCACGTCCCAAGAACACTGCTCCTACAAGGCCTCTACACACAACTTCACAACTTTCAAACCCCTCCAAACAGCTGCATCCACAGAAGGGATTTCACATCCAGTTTCAGTCACCAACCTGCACTAAGGTCTCAGGAGCAGCTTCACCAGCCTGAGATGCAGCAACCACAGAGCCCCAGTGACAGGAAACAGCAGCAGCCTGAGGCCACAGCAGTGCTGTGCCCACCCTGCACCACCCAGCCCTGCCAGTCCCCCCTGGCTGGGGTGCTGTGCCTGCCAGCTCTGCTCCTGCACACACCCCACAGCCTCCTCAGCTCCCACAAAGGACTCTCCTGCCTTCATTTCATGCTTGTTAAAAGGTTCTCACACTCCAAACAGGAAAAAGCTTTTTCCTACAAGAAAGCCATGAAATGCTTCCCTTGCTGGGACCATGCAAGTAATTGCTGAAGCTGCTCTGGAATCCACGCACTGACCCAGCAACAGCCACAAAAAACCCAGAGTTCTCTCTTCCTGTCACTTGTGGCAGCAGAGAAACTGCAGCCACGTCACAGCCCTGCTCTGGCTCCCGCTGCAGCTGACACACAAGTGTCCCCCTGCCCAGGTACAGCACCTGGGGGCTTCACATCAACCCCTGCCAAGGCCAGAACCCCTGGCAGACGTGGGCACAAGTGAATTCGGTATTTCAAAGCACAGTCATGACTCCTTCCTGCTTTTGCCACAGCAGGAGTGACACAGAACAGACAGCGAAGCCAACAGCACCTCTGCGCTCCCAAAAACACAGACACAAAGGACTCCACCTGAACACAAGCCCAACAGAAAATGTTTGTGGAAAAAGCATTGTTTTTGGACATATGCATGAAGGTTTATTCCTCTTTAGAGTTCCTGAGAAAACGCTCCTCCTGCAGCAGCAGGGAAGCTGCAAGGAATCCTTTTGTGAAGGCTGGTAACAATCATGTAACACCTACAGAGACCCAGCACCAGCAATTTCCCTGCTGTCCCTGCACACAAGTCCAGCAGACAGCAAAAGTGAGCAAAGAGTGAAAGTCCTAAATATAAAGTGGGAAAAAAGGGAAAGATCTCCAGTCATACATGACAGTTCTCAGACATCCTTTTATTAAAAAACCAGTTCCTACTGGGAGTTAGGAGCCACTTACCTGACACAAATAAATCTTGTGCAAGTTCCACTCCTCTCCCAGAGCACAAATTTTGATATCACTGTTCTCTCCATTCAAAAACAGTGTCTGGTAAATATATTTCGACGTGCTTTTCAATTTTTTCCTAGTAAAAACAAAACAAAAAACCACAAAAATTGAGAAATACTCTTTGAAAGTCTCCCGTTGAAGCGGCAACAGTCGCTCCAAGCCCTGGTGGCATTCATCCAGCCCAGCCCGGCGCTATTGCCCTGTCCTCCCGTGCCGGCACCGCTTCCCCGCTGCTGCAGAGTTCCTCCGGGGCCTTTCCCGAGCGCCCCAGAGCCACCCCCTGATGCGGGCAGCCCCGTGAGGCCTCACCCCGACACCTCTCCCCTCCAGCCCTGGGCTCTGAGGGGAGGCCGGGCCTGGCCCTCGAGTGTCCCCCCCGAGCTGCGCCTCAGCCGGGCCCCGCATCCCCTCAGCCCGGCTCCGCATCCCCTCAGCCGGGCTCCGCATCCCCTCAGCCGCGCTCCGCATCCCCTCAGCCGCGCTCCGCATCCCCTCAGCCCGGCTCCGCACCCCCTCAGCCCGGCCCCGCATCCCCTCAGCCGGGCCCGCATCCCCTCAGCCCGGCCCCGCATCCCCTCAGCCCATCCCCGCATCCCCTCAGCCCGGCCCCGCATCCCCTCAGCCGGGCCCCGCATCCCCTCAGCCCGGCCCCGCATCCCCTCAGCCGGGCCCGCATCCCCTCAGCCC
>NC_031790.1:358260-365879 GCF_001522545.3 Parus major
AAGGCCCGGGGTGACGCGGGCGGGCCCGGTAAGGCCCGGGGTGACGCGGGCGGGAGCATTTGCGCATTTCCTGCGCCTCCAGCAACGGTGGGAGCGAGTAATGATTTTATTAATGGCGTAAATTGACTTCTACATTGGTTTTCTTAATCATAACCCATAGATATATATTATTAATAATAAACAGTCCTTTATTCTTAAATTACTCTTTGAAATTACTCTTTGCTAGTGTTTAGCAAAGTTGCTATAAGCTGCTTTGTAGAAAGACTGCTTAGGAAAATTACTGAAATTGTAAGTTTTGATAAATAAACTTTGATGTGCTTCAATGAACAAAGCCTGGGAGAGAAACGTGTTGTTGAAGTTGGACATTTGGACTGCAGAATTTATGGATGACAAGGACAGTTTTCAGAAACCAGAAGATAAAGAAGAGGCAAAGACTGAGTTTATGCGTTGGAAAGTCCTTTACTTTCCTCGTTACTGGAGGAAAAGGATACCAAAACTAATTAGTTTAGCATAAGAAGCATCCCTGCAGCCGCAGGATCCTGCAGAAAACAGGAGTTTGGGACAAAACAAGTTCCTCCCCTGTGTCCCCTCCTAGAACACACCATGGGGGCAGGAAATACAGAAACAAATTCTTTATTCATTTTTCACCATTCAGCAACCTGACCCAAGGCAGTGAAACCCAACATGACACACTGAAAGCCACCCCCAGCCCGAGCACCTCCAGAGCTGCTGTGCTCTGCTGGGCATTGCCCTGCCCTGGGCAGAGCCCCAGAACTGGATAAAGCTCTTCCTCCTCTGCCAGCAAAAGCCAGGAATGTGTCCCCAGTGGCAGCCCAGAGAACAAGAAAGGAAATTATTTTATTGGAAAAGGTTTTTCTCATGTCACCAGTGACAACTTCCCCACTTACAGACCTACAGACAACATATATATATATATATACAGTACAGCCAGGCTGTTAATGCTCCACACTAACAGAGGCAAGTTAATATGTAAACAATAGATATTTGATATTAGATATTTGGTTTCTTTGTGTTTTAATTCTACTGAAAAACTGAAGCAAACCTGTGTTCTGCATTCTTCATGTACCAGTGGGGTTGGCTTTTCCCTGGGCAGCCTCTCACACTGTGCATCCAGGTCTCCTTTACTTGATGCATTTTGCTGGTGAAACAACAGCAAAAGGGGCAGCTGGTCAGGAAACAACTTTTACACCTTTGGTTACAGCATTCTGTGTAAGATGGACTTCAGTTAGTAGGCAAATGGGTGTTCCAAGCACAAAAGTGTATCAAAAGAGTCAACCAGAATGGCCTCTATCTAACCAGAGCATGAACTAACCTAAGGCAACAATCAGAGTAATTAATAAGGCATTTGGAAAAAAAAAAAAAAAAGAATAAATCTTTATCGTGATTGGGCTTGATGATCTTCATGATCTTTTCCAACCTAAACAATTTCATAATCAGCTGCTTCCCATCACCCAGCAGGTTCCTCGGGCCTCCTTTAATCCTCCCCACCACACAGCCTGAGCAGAACCTTCCTGTAGTCCCCTGAGCAGTCTCCCTAGAGAGAGCAGAAAAAAGGAACATCATTAATTTTGCAGCTCCAAGGAAAGCAGGACTCCTTTCAGAATAAACGACATATTGTAGTCTTTGTATGCTCTTTGACAATTTAATAACCAAGAACATTCAGGAAGGTTTTTGGTACATAAATGTAAAGTCTCCTTAATTCCACCTCCTCTGAAATACCCAAGGAGTTGTTGAGAGGCTCTCCTTGAAGCTGCTTAGCAAATCCAGGTCTGTGTAGGAGTGCAGGCTTACCTTGATGAAGGAGTGGAGTGATTTGCCATACATGGCCAGGAACTCTCTCCTGATGTAGAGCATGTCTATCTCGGAGCGGGACACCATCACCCGGATCAGCGTGCTGTCATCGGTGCCCAGGCCCTGAAGGGACACAACAACAGCTGCACAGCACTGGGGACAGAGCAGTGACAGCCACAGAGCCTTGGCCTTCTGTGGAATCCATTCCTGACCATTTCTGCATTAATGCAGGGACCCATTACCAGCTCTGAGCTTCCTGAACGGAAAGAGGTCCACAGCAAACCTCAGACTTCTTTTTTCTCCCCCCCAATTAACACAGTTTCTCTAATTGCTGCCATGCTATTGACTTAAGCATGGAGAAGCAGGGGGGAAAATAGCAAAATCTCTTTACCTTCATGGATTTGTACAATCTCTCAGCAAAATATGCAGGTTTGTTCCTCAAGCACTTTACTGTAAGGGAGACAAGAACATGAGAATTAAAACCAATAAACACTGAAGGATAAAGCCTTCCAAATCCTTCCAGCACTTTCTCAGTGTAGACATTTATTCTGTAAAAATGCAACTCAACAAGCATAGTGCAGACATCCATAGTCAGTGACCTGCTGTCAATTGATGTCTCCATCACAGCAATAAAATATTTTTAAGGCTTTAAAGCTTCTACACAGCAAATGTCAAAGCATCCCTTGGCAGAGAAATATAAAGCACGGAGCCTTCTTGCCAGGCCTTTTCATCTGCAAAGATTAAAACACTGTGGCTCGTGAAACAGTGAAGAAGAATCTGCCTCCTGAAGCTGTGCAAACAGTCAGGGCATGAGACAGTATTGTTAATTATTTAATTAGTTTGTAGACAAAGTTTAAAAGCAGGGAACTCACCCACAGCTAACAAAGCATCCTCAAGGTCTCCTGACATCTCAGATTTAATGCTCTCTGTGATGTCCTTATTAGCAATCACTCTGTACACATCAAAAACTAGGAGGAAGAGTTGGATAAAAGAGCCAAGTGAGCTGTGTCAGTGTGTAACCCCCAAGGATCACTTTGCAAGATCAAGCTCCTCATACCCTGTACAAACACTGCACCATTACCATGACATTGTAAGCTAAACCAGGGCTGCCCCTCAGAAATAATTCATTTTAATTATCAGCTGTCTTGCTAATTAGCCAAACACTGCTGCTAGGATTTTCCAGAACTGCTGTTTAATGCAGACAGTTTCCATGCTTAGCTCTGCCCCATGAGAGTCACACTTCATTATCTCCAATTCACAGGCTAGAGGAAGTTGTATGGGTGTTTTTCTCAACTCCCATTTTATCTCAGGAGGGAATAAAATGGTCTAAAAGAATTGAATCAACTGTCCCTGAGAATATCTGTTGTCTCAGGAAGGGATCACAATCAGTTAATGAACAGTACAAAGGTCCTACAGAAGTAGTGTCCTCACTCAAGAGAAGAAGCCCAGGACACCAGAGAGGTCCTACCTCTGAGCAGGTGGCACCTATTCCGTGTGCAGAGGATGGACATGAACTGCACCTCGTCTGTTCCCCATTTCTTCTCCCCAGCTTCATACAGGTTCTTGAAGACATGGACAAAGTGAGGATAATTGAGAACACCAGGTGTATATAATGAGATTTTTACTTCATAGAACCATCTGGCTTGGAAAAGCCCTCTGAGATTGTTGAGTTCAAGCTTTCCCCTGTACTGCCAAGACAGCCACAAACTCGTGTCCCCAAGTGCCACGTTCATGTGGCTGATGAATCCCCTCAGGGATGGGGACTCCACCCCTGTCCTGACAGCAGGATGGACAACTCTTTTAGGGGAAAAACATTTCCCAATATCCAATCTAGTGTCCACCTGGGGCACTGCTGACTAACACAACCTCAGGCTTACTCATCTACCTCGAGAAAAAGAGGCCTAGAAACAGCAGGGAGCACACATCACACATACAAACCCAAACAGTTCTTGCAAGGAAGCAAATTGCTACACACCTGAGCATCTTGTTGAGCAAGGCCCTCATCCACAAATGTTCCCTCATCTCTGTTACCCTGCAGAAACACAAGGATGAAAAACTCTTTCAACAGAGCAACTAATGGAAATAAGTCCATTATTATTATAGCTCTCCAGTCAGTTACTGGAGATGTATAATGGGATTCTTAACATTGAGTAATGGGTTACAAACACAGCAAAACATCATTCAGGTGTAATTTGTTCTTTCTTCTGAAACAAACAGCCACCCACTTTAATTTAGAAAGAGAATGTGGCATTAAGGCATGGCAGAGTGAGGCTGCTCTCCCTGCAGAAGCTGGTGTGAAATGCTGGCAAGGTGAAATGCAAGAGAAGTGAAATAGCAGACAGCCTGAAGCAGCTCCTCACTGAGTGAGACGTGTCCAGCAGCACCTTCAGCCCCGTATTTCCCCTGTTCTGCACTCACCGTGGCGAGGGACACCAGGACCCTGCGGAACATGGAGGATGTGTCAGAGACAATGTCGTCCTCGAGGGTGGAGCCGTACTCTGCCAGGGCACACCGAGCAGATCTGTTACTAACAGCTCACAGAAGCACAGCATTTGCTGAGTGGGAAGGGAGCCACAAGCATCACCAAGTCCTGGGCCTGCACAGAACCATCCCCAGGAGTCCCACCATGTGCCCAAGAATGTTATCCAAACACTCCTTGAGCTCTGTCAGGATTGGTGCTGTGACCACTTTTCTAGGGAGCCTGTTCCAGTGCCTGGCCACCTTCTGGGTGAAGAACCTTTTTCTAACATCCATCCTAAACTGTCCTCAGGATTCCAGTGGCCTCAGCAGCGCAGCACAGGGGGACAGGCATGTCCCCTGTGACGAGCCAGGATGCCCTTGCCATCACAGTGAGTGGTACAGGGCAAAATTAAGAAGCACAGCCAGTATAAAACTGGCAAAAGATCCACCTTGGATAAACCTTCAGCTGACAGGCATAACCACCCCACCCCATGATATTTACACCGATTCAATTTCTGGGTGTCATTGTAGCCCTTGATGCTGACAGACCATTTTTCCTGCTTCTCCACACACCCCTGCACACACAGCAGAGGCTTCTGAGGCAGCAGGAAGCTGCAGAGTGCTCTACATACGGAGTTTGTAGTTCTCACTGATGTGCCGAATCTCCGCGTTGGTGCGAGAAGCCAGGATCTCAATCAGGCAGCCTTCGTCTGTCCCTGCTCCCTAGGGAATCACAGAGACAAGAGCCAAGGTGGTGACAACTGTTTGAAGGGTAGCTGCAACTTCTGTTTATTGGATATAGCTTAATAAGAAATTAGTAACTAATATACAATTATGCCGTTGCATACTGAATTGACCATAAGTCATGCAACATAAAAAAGGATTTCCAAACCTTCAGAGCCCTCCTCAGTTCATGCACGTCATACATGGTGGTAGGAGTCATCAAACCAATGATCACCCTTTCAAAATTCCCACTCAGCTCAGACTTCAAGTCATCAATCAAATCCTACAAGAGAGAAAGAGAAGAAAGGAGAAAAAGACATGCCCTTTGAGAAGTGGAAGAACTCGTTCACCACTTTTCTTCATGCTCCAGCCCTCCTTGGATGAAGAGTTACTCTGAAGTGAACAAGACCAGAAAAACTTGGCCAAGGAAAGCTTGTGCTCAGTGCTGATCATACTCTTGTGGAGGCTGGGATGTTCTTTACATTTCAGCCAAGTGGTACAGCCCAAAAAAGTCCACATCTCCCAATTCCAGCCACAGGCACTGATCTCTTCAGAGCACCTACCCTGCCAATAGTGCTTTTATAGGTGATCAGAACTTGCTGACGTTGGGACACGTTCAGTTTGGTCAAGGTCTCAATGATGGCATCTTCATCTGTGCCTGGAAGGAACCAGTGAAAACCAGTCAGAACCAGACTGTGGCCTTGGCCAGGGTGTGCCACTGGCCACACAACCTTACACACATCCTTGCACAACCTGGGTCTCATCTGTGCACGAGTGCCTCAGCCCAGCAGCCCCACACCACACAACAGAGAAAACAAGAACCTGACTAAAGATGTTTTTATGGCCAAGGCTTGGATTTCCAGTCACCCAGTTCCCTCCAGTGCCCTCACAGGGCAGTGAGGTGATGCAAATGGCTGAACCTCCCCTCCAAAAAACCACCAGTAAAAACCTTCCCAACTGCCAGAGCTACAAAAGAAGTTTTAACAGTGGAGGGAGATAACTTACCAAATCCCTTCATGGCCTTCCTTAGTGCCTGTGCTTCTTGCTCAGCACTGAAACTTGAGACACCCTTGACTGTTGCCTAGACCCATAGGAGAGGAGATAAGAAAAATAGTCACAAAGTGAGACATTCACAGAGTAGAGTTGATTTAAAAAAAAAGACAATTCAAAAGATCCAAACATCATTTTTGGAAAGTGACAGCAAATAAAGTCCACCCTCCAAACATGAGTGATTTTATACCAGGTTTCACCCATCCTAAAATGGAATGGTTTGTTCAGGGACTCAAGTGAAAGGAGAAAATATCTTAATGTGGCTGCCCATGCAGTATCTGCTTTCCAGTTAAATAAGGGCACACAGCCTGACATCACTGTTCAGTCCAGCTTCTTCCCAGCAGTTTTCCATGTAAATCACAGAAGGAGCTGTTCCCATCAAAGCCCCATTCCTGCTCTAAGAGCAGTCAAGGACAATCTTTGTGTTAAATAACACACCAGGAAGTACAGCATTTTACCTGAAATGGTGATTCACAAACAAGTTTCACCTGCCTCTGGTCTGGGCAATATTTCTGGGGAAATACACTTTTCTTGCAAAGTTCTTCATGTTCCCAAGAAAATCATCAGCAAAATACCACTTAACATTCAATGGGCAGAAAAATGTTCCCCTGTCCCTGGAAGTGTTCCAGGCCTGGCTGGACGTGGCTTGGAGCATCCTGGTCTAGTGCAAAGTGTCCCTGCCCATGGCTGGAGGTGTAACTGGATGATGTTTAAGGTTCCTTTCAACCCAAACCATTCCAGGATTCTGTAATAACAACCATAGAAATGGCTGCCTTGCAGGTTCAACCTGGAAAGAATAATATGCCTGGGAAGTTTATCTGGAGAAATTAATGTTCTTTGAATGAATATCTGATCTGGTTTTCCATTAACTCCCCAAATGCAAAAGCATGTATGTGTGGGTCATTCTCCTCTAAAATGAGGAAGCAGGAAGAGGCAATAAATCCACCCCCTTGAAGGGACAGACAGTGACAGTGTTCCTGCTGCTGGATCCTTATCTGAGCTCCACTCCCCACGTTCATCAGGTCAGAGCAAAGGCTTGGCACAGCCTGGCACAGCAAACACACTCACCATTGTGCTGGGATCTGCTCAATCTCTTCTTGTCTGTGTCCAGGGCACTTAGACAGCTGTAATAATAAAACACAGGGAGTGTTAGTTTTCTAGCAAATAATTAATAGAATACACCTTCCCTCGAAGGCTAATGAGGCTGCTTAAGTAACCATCAAATTGTTTGAGGACTAAAAGCAAGATTGAACAGCCCAAATGAACCAGGCAGCTTCCCAGAGTGTTCAGCCCTGCTTTGTGCAGACCAAAGTCTGGATAATGACAGCAGGGCCAGGGCCAGACTGGAAGGGATGTGGTGGGCAGACAGGTGATTAGCACTGGTAATTTAATGATTCTTCTCTATTGCCTGTGTGACAGCCTGGCTGAGGAGAAGCAGTGTTGCCCTGGGAGCAAAGAAAATAGACTTGATTCCTATGTCTGTTAAAACACATGGCTTTGACCTTGGCACGTGAGAACCTGTGGGTGAGCAGGGTGAGGATGGAGCAGGGTGAGGATGGAGCAGGGTGAGGATG
>NC_031790.1:366069-388965 GCF_001522545.3 Parus major
AGGGTGAGGATGAAGAAGGGTGAGGATGGAGCAGGGTGAGGATGAAGAAGGGTGAGGATGACAAACTGACAAACCCTTGAAAAACCCCAAAGCTTACTTGCCATCTGCCCAGGGTTATTAGTTCTGTTCATAATTTTGTTTGCAATCAGAGAGCCTTTGCATGAACACACCCAAATTTTCCTGTGTCCCTGATCACTTCACAGGATGTCACGTACCAGGACAAAGTTCACTTCCCCACAACCCAAGTTCATCCCAGCATCACAGGAGAGCAGTTAGGTCAGGCACACTCAAAGAGATACCTACATACCGTAGGGTTGAATTAAATGAAAAATAAATTCAAAAGATGCAAACACAGTGACAGCAAGTCAAGTCCACCCACCAAATGTGTGGTTTTATTCCAGGGTTGAGAGAGTTCTCTCATTAAAACCCTGAAGCAGAAGCAGAGGTGCCAGCAGTGAATGACATCTCTTCCTAATTCTCCTCATAGCTGCTATCCATGAGCCCAGAGAGTTGTGCAAGAACAGAAGTGTGTTTGTTCCTGCTCCACATGACTCCTACAAACCTGGAATTCCCAGGGAGAACTGTTCAGGTCAGTTAACTCTGTGTGCCACTTGCCGTGGATGTGTTACACACGGGCACTCCCAGGTGCACCTCTACCTTTCTACACCCTGTGCAATCAATAATTGCAACATTATGGTAATTATTACTGTTGAGTTTGCTTTCTTTCTTCTGATCATGAATTCCAGTGCTCACAGTATGACCCAGACCCCAGAAAAGTCATCTTTGCTGTGCTCTGATCTCTAATCTGCCAGGCTGTCCAGCAGTGGCCCCTGTAACTGTTTCACAGCTGAAGGGGTCTGCAGGAACTGCTCATGCTGGGGCTTTGGATGAATGAAACTCTCCTAAGCCAGAAGGGAATTGCTCAGCAGATTTGCCAGTGCTCAGAAGCTTAACACAATTCCTGGCCTGCAGCTCAATCAGGGGAAAACAGCTTCAGGACAGGAAGAATACTTCGCTCTGTGTTTTTAAGAATTAAACAATGTGTACAAGACTCAGCCAGCCAGTGCTATGGCCCTGATGTTATTTGCTTCACCCCAGAATAAAGGCCTGGCACAGTAAACCTGGCTTAGAACACTGTGCCCAGATCACAGAATGCAAGTGTAGGAGGCATTCCTCCCATTACTCCATTTCTTTTTCCATGGATGATCTTTTCCTGGCAGGCTTTATCAGCTAATCAGCCTGTTTCAAGTCCATATCAACATCCTCTAAAGGCTGAATCCAGAATAAACTTAATTTCTCGGGAAAGTGCTGACAATATCACATGTGCTGGCCAGTTCAAGTTTAGGCTTGCACACAATCAGGTTTTCCCGACTGCTCAGAGCACACACACAGGAACCACCAAGGAAAGCTTGCAACAGCTCAAGAGGATAGAAACACAGGGCTTTCCCTCTGCACACCCCGACCCAGCTCGCAGCGTTGCCAGTCCTACCCCTCGGATCTGTATGGAAACCCACTTCGTGACCCTTTTCCTTGCGAAGCAAACACTGGACTTGTCTGACGAGTTCCTTCATTCTGTTCCCGTTTACACAAACACAGCCCACACCCAGCGCGGGATCAGCTTTTCCAGAGCTGCCACCGCCAGCTGTTCCAGGTGTGCGGGTTCAGCGCTGGCTGCGCTCCCGGGGTGCCCGGGCTGGGGCCGCGGGGTCACTGACTCGGGAAGGGATCTCCTGAAACATCCCAGCGCCTCCCACACAGTGACCTTTATTTGGCCTCAGAGGGGATAAAAATATGATTCTTATAGCCTTATTCACTCAGCCTGTGCGCCCACCCCGAGCCGCGTCACCCCCCTGCCATGCCCTCGGCACTCCAGCGGGGAGGATGTGCCAGCCTGGGCACGGCACAAATAGGAACCAAACCCCGCACTCCCTGTGCCCGGGAAAAGTCAGCCTTTCCTCCACCCCACAACTGCCCTCCGCCCTTCCCCAGCCCCGGGGAGCTCCCGGGGCTGCCCCAGCGCCGTGGGCATCGCCCAGCCCGGGGCTGCCCCAGCGCCGTGGGCATCGCCCAGCCCGGCTGGAACGCGGGGATGGCGCCTGGCACCGTCCCAGGGACCTCCAGCCATGCAGCCCGGTCCCCATGCCAAGGGGGATCCCCCGCTCGCTTGGCACTCACCCGCTGTCCCGCGAGGGTCCCTGGCACAGATCGGGAGAGCTTTGCCGGCTGTCCTGGTGGCAAAGTCCCCGCCCTGGCGACACGCGGCAGTGACGTGAGGGAGCTCCAGCCCTGCCCTGCCCATCCCTGAGCGGCTCTGGTTGTGATCCAGAGCAGGGAGAAGTTCCCGGGGAGCCTGACTCACATTGCACGTTTGAGATGTGACCCCAAACTGCACTTTTGGGATTACACGGAGGGCTGGCTGGAGGCTGGGAGGGCTTCCACGCCCCCCGGCATTCCCTGTGCGAGTCTCTGGGATCAGAGGGGCTGTGGCTGCAGGCTCTGGTCCCTCAGTCCAGCCTGCAGCAGGGCACACCTGGGGGGGACCAAGGGGGACGACGGCGTGGAGCACACAGGCAGCAACATCCCCCAGGAAGAAGTCCTGGTCCTCTCCCGGTGTTTGCGGGGATTTCTTATCTGTGTCGTGCCTTCTGTGCTCCCGCAGCTCTCTGGGTATTCAGCATCCTCATCCCTTGTCTAAGAACTCTGCATTGCAAGCAGGTATGGTTTCATTAAGGATGGTTCTTTGCATAACGATTATTCCTTCTGCCCGAATAAATGGCAGTGCCCTCAAGCCAAAACCCTTCAGGCAAAGGGACTTTCGTTTTACCCCGATGTGACCCTGCCTGGGTCGGCCATGGACATGATCACTAGGCTGACAGAGGGAAATCAGCCTTGCAATAGATGGATCTTGTCTTCGAGTGTTTATCCTCAGGAACTTTGGTCTCCTCTGATGCCAAAAGTGCTGTTATTATCATGACTAAACCAACCCTCTCAGGTTTTTTCCAGCTCATACGACAGCTCTAATCCCCGTGCCTCTTTGCACATGCTCATTTGCTGGAAGGCACCTAAATTTAGCAGCCTGGATGCGGGCAGGCTGTGCCCCAGTGTCTGTGTGGGTTATTTATTGCAGCTCCCGCTGCAGCTCAGCCTCCCAAAACAGCTCCACAGAGCCCAGCTCCTACTGCTGATGCAAGGGGACACAGCCCAGGGGGACAGAAAAACCAGGTTCAAGCCTCAAGCTCCAAGCCCTCTCCTTTTGCACTGCAAAGCCCCTTTCCTTTCAAAATCTGGCACTTGATGCTGACCAGGATTCAGTGTGGATCAGCACCTATTATAAACTGTCGCTACAGAGAAACTCTTCTCTTTCCTACATCTATGAACGTTTCCATTCTCAGCCCTTCTCATGTCAGCAGTCCCTGCTCTGGGCATTTTAATCCATCAGCAGAACTGCTGTGTTTCTCCATATGTTGCCAGTGATTTTTTTAGCCTGTGTATTTTCATCTTTCTTTTTGCTTCCCAGTCTCTTCAGCCCCCAGGACTGGAAGGCTCTGTCACTGCAGTCACGGGTATATGCAACAGTAATTATTTAATACCACGAGTTATTAATTTTCTTTACAAATTAGTTAAATATTGCACCAATCCTGCCATTCATTCCTTTCATAATTTAACCTTTTCTTTCCCCCTGGGAGAGGCACCAAGTAGGGGGGAATACTTGAAGATGCAGAGTGTTTGTGTGGCCACCTGGAATTAGACATGTAAGCGTAGTTAATTCAGCAGCCAGATCCTGACACATCACACAGCCAAGCTCCCTGTAATCTTGGCTGGTTCTGGGTGCTGGCTCCAGAGCCATCTGATTCAGTCACAATTATTAGGGGAAAAAAAAAAAAAAAATAAAGGCACAAAAGCTTTTTTTAAGCTGGCTGAGCTTCTCTGGAAGGTGGATAGAATGACAGGGGATTTAGGGAATTGTGTTATACCTTGCTACAGGAGCTGCTCCCTTCAGGAAGGCGAAGGGCTGTTGCTGTAACTTCCTGGACAAGGTTCAGGTGACAAAGCTTTGTCTCTGCAGGAGTCTTTTGTGTAGGGTCTGCTCAACTTTCAGCTTGGTATTCATCTCTGAAAGGACAGAAAGACTATGGTTATCCTTCAATATCTCCAACTGAAGCACTGGCTGGCATAGCTTTGCTGTCCTTGCATCCTAAGACAGACAGCAAGGGACAAGCCCACAGCCCCTCTCAGTGCAGTGACAGAGCACGTTG
The DNA here is from genome assembly GCF_001522545.3 of Parus major. Taxonomy (NCBI): domain Eukaryota; kingdom Metazoa; phylum Chordata; class Aves; order Passeriformes; family Paridae; genus Parus; species Parus major. The sequence goes on from NC_031790.1 coordinate 370,326, forward strand.
CTCTTCTGTTCACAGGTACTTCATTTGTCCTGACAATTATTTTAACCACCCTTGTTATAGAGCTCTCAACCCCCCAGACTGTACTCAGTTACACACAGGCTTTCTATTCCCATTCCATCCAGCTGTTTTTCCATCTACAAAAGACCTAATAAAAATTAAAGGCAATGTGCATTAAGGAAATAACTTGGGCTCAAGCAGCAGCCAATTAGGAAGTATTTATTCTCAGCCCAATGAGAACAGAGCTGAACCTCTAGAAAATGGCAGCATTTGTTTTTGCCCAAAGGACTTGACCATTTAAATTTGCACCTAAGAGAGCAAAGGAGCCTTGTGCTAGCAGGAGAGATTTTCAGTGTGTCCTTTCATTTAGCCTTCAGCTCTAGAGGAACAGCCTCACCTCATTCACTGAGCTCCAAATTCCGACACTAGTGAAGTCATTCACTGAGGGAGGGTCAGAATTTGGGCCTCTGGGGATGAAGCTGGTGTTTTTAGGAGGTTAATAAGGGAAGTGCTCATTTTCATACCTGAGCACTGGCAGTTTGCAAGCAGCAGCCCCTGAAAATGGGTTATTTAAGGGTTGCACAAGTGCTGTGGGAGTGTGTTGGATGCTGTAGCCCAGTCAGTGTTGTCTCCATAGCAGCAGTACCCGAAGGTAGGGTGGAGGCTGAAAACCAGCCCTTGCTTCTGTGTGCTTGCAAGAGGGTAAAGAATTCTCTCATTCTGTGTATTAATATTGCAATGGTCCCAAAATGAACTGCAGTTGTTAGGGCTCGCTGCAGAGATCCAGGGGCACTTCTGACCCTTGGAGCTAGGGTGTGTCCTTACCTGCTGTTCAGCACCATCTAAGGTGGAACAGCCTTTCCACAAGGCAGAGCTGTTTTGGGAAGGGGTGTTTTGGGGGAAACCTTAGGAAGAGGCAGCCTGGAGCTGCTGATCTATGATTGGAGTAGAGCCCTTTTAACAAAAAGAGAGGAAGGAAGATGAAACATTCCCAGACCTAGGTAAGCAGTGCTTATTTGAGGAGGGAAAACTGAACTATTTCAATTTACATAAGAAATTGGAGTGTTCTTAACTCTTCATAACCATTAGAAGCAGTGCTTCTGCACTCAGTATTATCAGGGGAATGTGCAGCACTCTCCCTTTTAGCAATGCAGGCAGGATTTAGAACCCTGAGCACAGCATACCAGCACTGCTATGCGAGTCAAAGGCTCTCTGGGTAGATTACATAAACAGAAATGTCACACAAGGCCAAGAAGGAGCTGGGGAGCAGAACTGATTTGAGAAAATTCCTGTAACCCAAGACACCTTTAAAACAAGAGATCACTCGGACAGGGGAGCCCACAGGCCTCAGACAATAAGCTGTAAGGGGAGACAGCAATGAGCACTGTGAGGATGAGACAGCCAGGAGTCGAATTCCCTGTTTCAAGTGTGCTTCAATCACCAGGTTTTCAAGGTGGGGATGCTCGTGTGTTCTGCAGGCAGGCTCACAGGGGGGGATCCCAGATGCTCTCTCAGCTCCTCACACTGACAGCTCGGGCTCTCCACACTGCTGTCCCCCAGCATATGCTGTGCTGACACTGCCTCAGAGATGCCCACCCACTCTGCCTTTCACCCACAGAGAAACTCAAGGCTGCACTTGGCCACGGGCCCAGTCTGCTGTTTTCTTTTATTCACTAAAGCTATAAACAGCAGGGAATGCAAACATTCCGGGGCCATTGGTGGTCTGATGGCTTCACTGCCTGCCTGTGCCCATGAATCCATCCAAATGGGAACAGGAGTCAGCAAATACCTCCACAATGGGAGGGGGCTTTATGAATGTTTACTTTAATTAGCATACATACAGTTCTGAGGAGGAAATGAGTAGATTTCACTTTTTTCTTCTTAATTAATATCTGCCTCCATGTACTTTAATCTCACTTAGCTGCTCTGCAATTTGACCATAACCCAGCTCTAGGGGATGGAAACAGAGCTATGACTGCCCAGCTCAGGATGACTTTTCCTGACCCTGCATTTAAAGTGAGAGAAGGGTTTGGGCAGGGTGAGGTAGCTTGGGGCAGGAGGAGCCCCAATAGGATCCTGACACTTGAAACACTGTTGATAAATCCCTTCTCAGGGAGAACCAAACCTGAAAATTTCCCTTAGTGCAGCAGCAGCTGCTTTGAAGGACCGTGTGGAGCTGTGGTGGGCAGTCACACTCCTGGAGAGACACGGCTCTTGCCCACCCATGCTCCATCCCCTGGATCATGCAGGGTCAGTCCAGGCCATTGCATCCCCTGTGGGAGCCTGCAGAGCTCAATCAGCTCCGTTATTTCTGGCTCTGCCTACCAGAGCCATTAGCCTGGATGGAGGATTGGCTTCCAGCCACAGGAAGCATTGACAGAGCCAGTGAGGATGTCCTGCAAGGGCAAACAGGAGTGCCACGGAGCTGGAAACTTCCAGTTTTTAAACATGTAAAATACAGATCTGAGCTCTGGAGTCTTTTTGTTCCTCTGCACAACTCTGAACCCAATAAAGCCTAGCTCCATGATAGCGTGCTTGACTTTTTCTTTGAGGTGATGAAGAACAGGGATGGTTTTTCTGGTCATACTAATAAATGTTTTGGGGCCACTACTACACACTTGGAAATAAATCCTTGAAATCCAGAAAATCACAGGCAGATGGATAGAACAGTGGCTCTAATCTTTAGCTGGTGAGGAGCTTAACAGAATTTTTTGCAGTAAATATATGTTTAAAGAGACATAGAACTGTGGAATGCATTGGGTTGGGAGGGACCTTAAAGCTCATCTTGTTCTGACACCTTCCAATGTCCCAGGCTGCTCCAAGCCCCGTCCAGCCTGGCCCTGGACACCTCCAGGGATCCAGGGGCAGCCCCAGCTGCTCTGGGCACCGGTGCCAGGGCCTGCCCACCCTGCCAGGGGAGAATTCCTTTCTGATATCTAACTGGAGTATCCCCTCCCTTACTTGCAAACAGTTATCCCTGTCACTGTTTGCCCGTGTGAAAAGTGGCTCTTCCAACATCCTTGCCAAGATAAACATAACCGTGTGATTAAGACTTAATTGTTATGCGGTGAAGTCAGGAAAACGTGACCATGGCTTTGTTTTCCCTGGCCAGTTAAGCGACATCAAGCACAGGGGGCTGTGCCAGCTCTGTCCCCGTCGTTGCCGCTCCCGAAGCTCTCCAGAAGGGGCCAGTGTGTCCTCGCCTTTCGGGGGCCGCAGGAAACCTGTCCAGGCCTGGCTTTTTATTTAGAAAATGCTGAGCTGTCTGGAAAGTTTGATGAAGAGGGATGCAGCTGTATTAATGTGCTTCTTCCTGGGGATTTGAATGCATTTTCTGGGCAGTGCAGGAGGAGCAGGGATCGGGGAGACAATGTGCAGGGAAGGAGCTCTGCTGACCACACTCAGACCTTTTAAACCTCGCATCATGGGATTTTAGCAGCTTAAAATCTGGTGTTTAGGATTGAGTGCATCGGTCAGACCGAGGCTCCTCTCCTCTGCAGGACAAGTCTGGGAGCGTTCTGGAGTCACTCTGACACGAGAGAAGCACCAGGCCATGTCTGTGGCCACTGATCAGCTTCTTCACTTGCAGCTTTCAGGCTCAGTTCCCTCTGATGAAGGTCACTGGGATTGCAGCAGTGCAGCCAAGCCTTGTGCCTTCTCAAATGAAGAATATCCTGAGCATCTGCAGCCGGGGATGGCTCCTGCTGTGCTTTTGCTCCCCAGAACGGTCACGGGTGGGGTTTGTGTGCCCCTGGGCTGAACATGGGAGCCCCGAGTCGTGCGTGGGTCTGACACTCCCTGCATTGCAGTGCAGGTACAGTTAAAAAAAGCCATCTCAGAGCCAGGGAGGAGGCTCAGCAGAGCATCTGCAGCTCTCTGCATGCAGTGGCTTTTATCTTCTTTAGTTGGAAATGAGTCATTTCCCTGTACTGTACAGACATGCCCAATTTCCTTGGAAATTGTTCAGTTCTGCAGAGTCCCCAGAAATCCCCAGTGATGGGACCCAATTTTTGCACTGGGTGTTTTATCTGTCTTGAGTGATGCCTGGGGATTTTCACAGGTCAGAGAAATTTAAAAAATAATTTAAAATGATAGAAGCAACTGAGGCTTTACTCAGTTTGTATTTATTCTGAAGGGCACGTGAACTTTCTGTATTGACCACTGGTAGTTAATTCATCACAGAGTCCCTAAGCACAGCCAAGCATGTTTCGTGCAGATTAAAGCCTGCAAGTGAAAAAGGACTGTTGTCACATGTGTGTTGGCTGCCTAGCTGAAATGATTGCAGTTCCAGATGTGGGGACTTGGAAATGAGGTGCAGTCAGGAGCCACCCTACAAATTATGGGTGACTGAAGGTGGTCAAAGGAGGACTTTGGGGTCTGCAGGGTGGGCTTGTGGGCACCTGCTGAGGACAAGGATGGTGGAAGAGGTGAAGCAATACCCACAGTGGACAGGCACAGTGGCTCAGCAGAAAAACAACTGTAGTGATGTGCTGTCAGATCTGGGCATCTGTGCACTGCTAAATGTTACCACCAGCAATTTTACCTGCCTGCTCTGAGAGCCATATGCATCTTAAAAGTCTTCAAACACTATGAGGAAAACCCCAACTGGACCCATTTACAACATGCTGATCCCACCTCACTGGTATTGCTGGAAGCTGGTGACCAAAGCAAGGCTGGATGAAGAAAAGGGATGAGTGAAGGGTAAATATTTCTGTCATCCCAAAGCATCCAGGCCTGGCCTATCCGCTGGGGACAGGGTTGGCAGCAGGATGGCTGGAGTTATTACCATAATACAGGAAATAATAGTCACTGGGAAAATGGGACCATGCTTTGGTTTCCTCCTCCATCCCAGTCAGAGGGGAGGAAGGAGAGCGGTGTTGTCATAGAGGTATTCATTTGGCAGCCACGTGCTGCTTGGGTTTTGTATTCTGGGACTTCAACCAATTCTTGCCATTTTAACATTTCCCTCTGCTGTTGGAAATCCCAACTCTGGCCTTCAATAGTGCATGAGGAGCCAGCTGCTATGGATGCCATAGGCTGGGAAAATCTGATTTCTGAGAAAAAAATGCTGAAAATAACCCAAAGTGTATTTAAATTTCCCCAAGATCTGAGCTAAACCTTTCCAAACCCTGACCCAATGGCTTTGGGCTCTGGAGGAGCTGCAGTGCCCCTGATGAGCATTTTGCCAATACTCAGGCAGGAAAGAGGAGGAAGCTGTAATTTAACAGCAAATCCAAGGCATACGTTTTACAAAACCAGTACCTGGTGTAAAACACTAAAGACATTTTGAGAGCTTGGGATAACTCTGCTTTTAGGATTTTTTCTTAAGCTCTCAAGGCAGGGCCTGTGTGAAGGTAAGCTTTGTGCTTCAGGTTAATACTTAGATGTCACAGCAATGGCCTCTTATTATTATATCACAAAAATATCGAGTTTAGGGCATTATTTCACAGAAAAACGGAAATACTCGTGACCATGCAATGCCCTAATGTGGGCCGTGGTTCCTCACGGACAGGATTTCTGTACTCATCCCTCGCTGAGAAGAGGACGCAGAGACCTCGGGCCCCTTCCGCTGTCCCTGGGGCGGCCTCCGGTCCCGGCAGCTCTGAGGGGCAACCTGGGCCCGGCCGCTCCGCCACAGCTCCCTCACGGCCCCGCCATCGCAGCGCCCCCTGCCGCCCAGAGCCGCACGGCATGCCGGGACGTGTAGTCCCCACCGCGCCAGGGCACCCCCACCGCTGGCCAAGGGGAACTACCGCCCCCAGCGTGCCGCGCGCGGCGCCGCCATCCCGCCGAGCCCCCGCTCCCCCTGCCGCCGCTCCGTGGGGCGGGGGGCGCTCCGAGGGCTGCGGGACGGGACGTTCTGGGACGGGACATCCCGGGACGGGACACTCCGGGACGGGACAGCCCGGGGCGGCGGGGCCGGGCCGGGCCCCGCAGCTGGCGGAGGCGCGGGGGCGGTGCTCCCGACGGCAGCCGGGACTTCCTGTGACGGCCCATTTCCTGGTCGGATGGGGCCGGCGGGGGGCGGCGGCGGGGTCGGTCCCTGTCCCTGTCCCTGACGGGCTCGGTGGCCGCCGGTGACACCGCCAGGCAGTGATGCGGGCCCCGGGCCCTGCCGGCAGCCGGCCCCCGCCGTGACCCGGTGGGGCTGCGCAGGCCGGCCCCGCGGGGCGCATGGAGGCACCCGCCGCTCTCTGCGAGGTACCGGGCAGGGTCCCTGCGGGCCGGGGCTCGCGGAGGGGCCCGGCGGGGAAACGCCGCAATCCCGTTATCTCCTGTGCTTTTGCAGGTGTGAGTCCCCGGGGGACAGCGCGGCTCGGCCCCGCCAGGCGAGCGGCCCCGGGCCCCCCTCAGCGGCCGCGGCAGGAGCCGGGAGGGGCTCGGGACCTGACACCGGCATCGCCCCCATCGCCGGCAGCTGCCGCCTCCTGAGACATGAAGAAGTTCTTCGACTCACGCCGGGAGCAGGGCGGCTCCGGGCCCGGGTCGGGCACCAGCGGCGGCGGCGGCGGCAGCAGCGGCCCGGGCAGCGGCTACATCGGCCGGGTCTTCAGCATCGGCCGGCACCAGGTGACTGTGGACGAGGTGCTGGCGGAAGGTAAGATCCCGCCGCCTTTCTGAACGCTCTACCTGTGCTGCTTTTCCTTCCCCAGGCTGAAAGGGAGGCCTTGAGCTGTCCCGGGCACCCAGCCTCCTCCTTGACCCCCGGGTTCCTGAATATTTCATTGTCCTTGACAGAATTGCAGGCCGGTGGTGTCTGTAAGCTGACGTGTCTGGTTTTCCCATCTGTAAATCCAATGTGGGATTGCTGGATTTGGGGTTTTTTTTAATGCTTTAGAAACTGGGGAATTTTCAGAAGTTATTAGTTTCTTATTTCCCCTAAACTGGGAGTTAAAAATACCAAAAGAAACATCCAAGCCAAAATTATCAAAAATTTTGGTGCAGAACAAGGTGCTGTAAATAAAGAAAGCAGCGTCCTTCACTCTTAAACTTTCTTTGGCTGTTACCTCCTTTCCTACCTCAAGCGGAGAGGATTAAAACGCTGGAGTAAATTCCTTGTAGCTCCGTTACGCACATAGGTAGGCTGAGCAGGACTGGCTGTGACCTGGGATGAGGGATTTCTCTATGTGTGGGGGGTTTCTGCAAGGGGGAGTGCTGATCCCAGTTGCCTTTTTTTAGTTTTTTCCCCCAAATTAAGCAGTTAAAGACCTAAAAATGAATTGTAGGAGTTAGAGACCTCATGACATGTGCAGGCCTTGCAGTGCAGCAAGCTGCTGGTGGCATTTGTTTAATTGTAACCAGCTCTGCTGCTTGAACTATCATTTTACATTTCATTTGTTGGGGCTGTAAGTAACCTCCTGAATGGTTCTGGCTGGTAACCTTAGCCTCGACCTTCAGAGAGATGTTGGCCTCCTCAGACCTGCTCCTGGTGCCTCCTGCGCAGCATCCTGGGCAAATTTAGTCAAAACAGTGTTTTGTTTTGATGGTGAAGGAGAGGGGAGCTGCTGGGAGAGAGCTGAGTGGGAGGACCTGTGTTGGCTTTTACAGAAAGAGCCCTAAAATGGAAAAGGGACTCTCTGTACGCTGCCTGTGTTCACATTTGTAAGAATTCACCATGATGTACAAGAAAATAGGTCTGTGACTGTTTTTTACATTTTGTTTCTGATATGTTCTGCTGAGAGGAGCACTGAAACTAGGCTTTTAACTAGCACCTATACTGTTTTGGTTTTTTTTTTCCTTGATATTTCCAAGGCCCTTTTGGCCCTGGAAGCTTAGGATGTACATGAGCTAAACTTGAGAAGCAGTCAGAGTCTCTGTAATGCAGGATGGTCTCATCCTGGTAACATGGGAAGGCAGAGAGGCTTTTTTTGCTGATGAGTAATCTGCTGGCAGGTTCTGCCCTGTGCTGACAGCCCTGGGAAGTGAAGCTGTGTGTCACCGGGCTCTCCTGCTCGGCAGGGCTGAGCTGCAGCAGAGGTGGAGGTGGGAGCACAGATTGCCTGCGAGAGAAGAGCCTTCCTTCCCTGCCTCTCAGTCCTGGGGGAGCTGCTGCTTGTGGGGGCTTTTCCCTGCAGCTCCTGCTTTCTTGGCTGGCCTGTGGGAGGGAGCCTGGCCTGCAGTGCTGGGCTCCTCACATGTGAAACAGGTGCTGTGTTCTGTTCCTGCGAGGCAGAGCGAGTTCTTCTGGTGGAAGATGCTGCCCAGGTATCTCCCTCACAGTGAGACTCTGCAGTGGCAGTCTGAAATCCTTCTGTGTGCAGGCTGAAGCCTCCGAGGGGACAAGAGCGAGCTGGTGGATTGGTTTGCAGGCTGTCACCTTTTGTTGGGAGCAGTGAAAATGGTGTTTCCTCTGCAGGAAAGTTGGGCCAGCTGGGGAGCAGCGTGGGTCAGAAGAGCTCAGCTCTGCATGCCTGTGGCTGAGTGTGCTGGTAAACAGCTTTTTCTCCCTGACTCAGCTGGGGAGCTCACGGGCAGCCCGGTCCCTGCGCTCCTGACGTCTGAAACCTCGGCTGGAAAACCTCTCTGGATCTGCAGTGGTGTTTCAGCAGTGCTGAAAAGGCAACTCCTGGCTATTTCTGCTAAAAGGAAAAGTCCCCTGGGAAGCACTTTTAGGAGGAGTATCCTGTCTGGGAAGGAAGTACCTCTCGTCCCCGTTGCTTTAGGAGGGAGTGGGGAGGCCTGTGTTTAGGTGCAGCATGTGAAACATGAAAGAAAATAAGATGTAAAAGTGGCTTCAAAGAGAGAATCAATGACGTGATGAGTGGTGTGGAGGAGACTTGAGTCGAAGCAGAACTTTTGGAATTGAAGTGTTGGGATTTGCCTCTGTCTGTCAGAGCTGTGCCTGGCCACCCTGAATTCTGCTGAGCAACCCTGCTGATGAGGAGAGTGCCCTGGCTGCAGCACTGCCTGTGCCAGGTGCCAAATGGCTCCATGTGCCTCTGGGCTCTTGTGTAGATCCCCCCAAAATACCTGATGTGGTTAGATGGAAAATAGTTCTGTCTGGATACTTGCCTTCCTGGGCAAGGAGGAGCATCCCTTCCTTTTGGATGGAAGTGGATGGGAATAATACAGAAGGAATTTGAGGTGTTATGATACTGGTGAATTAGTGCTTTTTTTACAAACAGGGTGTTGCAAGGGGTGGTTCCTTGTTGGGTCTTTGCAGCTGTCCTGCTGTAACTGGGGCTGAGTCAGGCTGCTGTCTTGCTGTTTTCTTTTTGAAAAGAAACTGAAAGAGTGTTGGATCAAATCAGATACTGCTCTTTGTTTTTGCCTGTGTGTAGGGGGAAAAACCAAAACAGCAAACCCCACCCCATGCTGGAGCTCCAGGGAGGTTGGTGTTCCTCTGATGGGGATCACAGCAGCAGAAACACTGAGAAGGATGTTGCCAGAAGTGAGGAATTTGCTAAGGGGTTTCAGAGATGTGTGTGTGGCAGAGTACCACAAGGCATGGGTTACTCCTCTGGGCTAAAAGTGGGGATTGCCCCAGTGTCCCGTTTTTAAGGGTCTCTGTGTTCTGTGTGACTCTGTACTCACAATGCTGTGAGAGTGCTGAGCTGTCCTGAGGTGTGTAAACATTGATGGGGCACGTGTTTGAGCAGGGTTCTGTTTGTCTTGCTCTGCTTCTAGCAAAAGGCACAGGCTGTGTTTCTGCAGGTCTGTGAACAGTTACTTTTAAAATCAGTTGTACTTTTCTGAAGGTCTTTTCCCCTTAGTGTGTAAGTAAGGGATTCAGGTTTAATAATGGTTAGATATTTCACTGAAGTTTTTCTGCCTGTGTGCTGGTAGCTAGTTTTGATTTGAAAGCATTTAATGGTTGGTATTACAAACCAGTGCAAGGTCACAAAATCATCTTACGTTTGCCAGCTGTATTTTTTATCTCTGTTTTGAGAAGAAGGACACTGTAGGACTCATCCTGACTTTCCTTAGCAGACCTGCAGGCCAGTGCATGTGGGAAGGAGCTGGGAGAGGCTGTGAATGCCCAGCCCATGCCTGGTGAGCTGCCCAGTGCTCTGGCTGGCCTGAGTGCAGATGGTTTCTGCTCACCCTTGCCCTGCTCACTCTTGGCACCTCCTCTCCCTGCAGCACCATGACCTGAAGTCACTGAAAATGAGATGTGAGCTTCTTCTGAAATAATCTCACTTTAAAGCAAACCCCTCTGAGGTACATTTTACAGATTTATACAATCCTCAACCCAGTTTCAGTGTGGTTGGGTTCAAGGCATTGCTTTAAGTGTATTTTGTGAGTTACTGCTTTCTAGCTTCAGCCAAGGGCCCAGCTGCTAATCAGCTGACCAGTGACATTTGGATTAGGAATTAAACTGTTTCTCCTCTTGGAATGGGACATGTGATTTTTATTTTCTCATTTTTTCCCTGTTGTTTTTGCTGTGTTTCTTGTGAGGCAGAACGTGTACTCTGCACTCTGCTCTGCCAGGTAGGATGTTTGATTCTGTGTTCTAGCAGTCTGTTTTTCTGAGAGTAGAAGGCAGGGGCACTGGTGAAGAATCCCAGTGGAGTTATTTGGTAAATGTTGAGGTATCCCAAGTGTTTCGATGCTTTTAGCAGCACAGCTTTTCCTGGGACAGTGTGTGCTGTGTCCTGAGGTGTAATCAGGGAGGAAAAGCAGGTGTTAGTGGATTTAAGTGTGTAAGAAGTTGTGTAGACCAGAGACTGGCCCAGCCTGGCTTGGGGGCTTTGTGCAGCCTGTCACAAAAGGGGGCTGGTTCCTTGTGGTAGCTAAAAGCTGATTTAGGGGCAGTGTTAGCCCAGCACAGTCATCCTCCCAGAAGGGAACCTTCCATGTTAAACCAAACCAGTTTCTGTTTCAAGCAGTCCTGCTATGAAGTTGTCAGGATAACAAAGCTGAGTTTTGTGATTCTGGCTGGAGGTAATATATGCTTTGACTCTCCAGGTGGGGTCTTGCAGAAGTGTTCTAGGGGTTCTAAAGGAGCAGGTTGCTAACCTCTGGTTACACTGCTGTGATGTTTTTACTGTGGCATGGGCCTGCTCCCCTTTGTGCAGGAGCTTGTCAGCAGCTTGAGGAGAGCAGGTGGGAAGTTATAAATGTGCTGAAGACAAGCTGGAATCCACTCTGCATTTAGCACTTGTTGCCTTCCAAGCTCACCCACCTGTATTAATCATGGCTAATAAGGGGTCAGGGGTGGCTGGGTGCTGCACACTTGTGTTGGGACAGGGAACTGCTTCCCTTGAAGGTGATGTTTTTTCATTGTAAATGTTCTGGGCAGGCTGAGGCTGTGCCTGTTGGGAAGGCACCGTGCCAGCTGCAGGGCTGGTGCTGCTTCTCTGGAAAGTCACAGCCAATTTGCCTTCACTTGTGCTAAGTGTTTACTTGTGTTCTACATGTGGAAGGAGACAGGAAATCTCTGAGGAGAACATGCCACAAGCAAAGTTGGTTTATGGATGAGTTATCTTCTGATAACAAGAGGTAACTCAGTAAGTTTCCCAGGAAGGGGTGCTGACTTCCTTGGATAGGGGAAGCACAGGATGTCCTTGTGGTGGTATCATGCTGGAAGCAAAGCTCCTTGGATCAGATCCTGGCTACTGTACTTCTTGAGAGTTGGAACAATACTGACAGTGATTTACAAGCACAAGGAAAAGATTTGGAAAGGCTTAAGTGAGGCACTGCAAAGTAATTCTCATTTGTGGCTTTTTGTCATTATGGAAACTTTCTCCTTTTGTAGGAGATCCAGGGATTGCCACTAAATGAAATGAAGGTTATTGTTAGCTGCCCACAGTGTGATGCAGCAGAGTGAAACAGAGGGGAGCTGCTGCAGCTCCTCTAATTGAGGAGCTCTGACTGCCCAGAGTATCTGAGCCCTGGCACAGCCTGTGAATGTGTCCTTCCACCCCTTTTAGGGCTGCTGGGAACTCAGACTGGGAGGTGAAGCAATGCAGAGCATGTGTGGCCAAGTCAGGAATTGATCTCTGGCCTTCCAGACTGGGTGTTTTAATTGCAGTCTGTGTTTCCTGTCAAGTGCTGCCTCTCTGTGATTTCAGTGAACGTGCTCCTGGCACGTGTGTGATTTGGGTGTAAATTCATGCTTGCTCTGTGGCAGAACCCCTGCTGACACCAGGACACTGGGCCATGTGTTGCAGGATTGGATTAAAGACATTTTTGGAACGAAATGCTCATGGCATCTGGTTTGCTTCATGATTTTGCAGAAACAAATGATGTACCAGTGACGGGTGATCTCATAGATTAAAAATAAAAAAAGCCATCAGCAGCTGAGTTCCCTGAGCAGGGATTTGTGTGTGCATCCCCCCAGAGCTGAGCTGGAAGCTGGCTGGTGCTGTGATGAGGGCAGGTAGAGCTGATCTTCACTCACTGTTGGTCACACACCAGTTTCCTTCCCATTAGGTGATGATAGGCCTGTTTTAGGGGGCCCCAAAATGTGCCTGTGTGAACTTACAAAGCAATCTGACAAGCTGTTCTTGAGTGTAAGGGCAGAATGCAAGATCTTCTGAGGCTTTCTAATTGCACAGCTGTTGTTCAGATATCATCTTAGCTTGTCTCTCCTTCTGTAAGCAAAATGATGTTTGCAGGGCTGATGTGTGCTTTTGCTGCACAAGTGGCAGCAGTAAAATAAACTCAAGCTTGTCTCAAAGATGTGCAGAATGCTCCATGAGGACATGATGTGCCTGGTTCCTGTGGCTGGCACTGAACATCAGTCTCTCTTCAAGGCACCAGAGCAGGCAGGAGGAACCCTTGGTTGTGTATGTTATACATGTTTTTGTGACTTCACTGCTATCCCTGGTTGTACAGGGGTGCTATTCAGATGTTTATGGGAGTGTTGTGAAATTTGGACTTTCAAAGTGTTTTGAAATACTTAAAAGGAACATAAGAAATCAGTGCTGGTGTGAGAAGCACAGAAATGGAGACCTTTTGCCTTATGTGCCTTCTCTGCATGACCTACCTGCTCAGTCAGAGTTACTTCAGTTACCTGTTGTGACCCTCTGAAGGATTAATGGCTTCTGACTCGGGAAGTGCTTCAGCCATAAAGACATTTCTGGCACTGAGCTGCTGCTTGGGAGGGGGAGCTGGATCGGTGGGAAATCCTCACTTAGGGCTGCAGTGTGGCCACAGGAAGGGTATTTGTGACTGCTGCTGGCCCAGGGCTCTGCTGTAATGACTCTTTTCATGACTCCTGGCAAGGAGTGTTTAATACCAGGGGTGTGCAGATGGCTGGTGGCATGAACAATACCCTGAGATTGTTAAGGAAAACACCCTCTGGAGTTGGAAGGATCTGTGAAAGCATCTGTGTGTGTGCAGGGATTGAAGAGCTGCACACCCAACTGGTGACATCCTGCTGGTTCTTGTGTTTGTAGCTGTTATTGGTTATGTTTGCAAGGAAATGAAGAAATGCATCACAGAGCCCTGGTGTGTGGGATGTGGGGTGGCAAAGGATGGAGCAGGGACAGTGTGCAGAGAGAAGGGGAGGGGGCAGTACGTGCAGGTCACACTGTTCTGTGATCCTTGGGCACATATTTCTTGGAAGAACAAATCTGCTGAATGTCAGAGCCTGTTTTTTTGTCCTTTACCTGTTGCTTTTGAGTCAGCAGATGTGCTTGGATATGTGAATATGAGTTTACCCTTCTGGTTCTGTGCTCCATTACCAGTTGCAGTTTGAACTGTGAGCTGTCTCTGCTCTTTGGGGAGCACAAAGGCTCTGTGTGAGGTGTCACACAACCTGTGGTTCTGTGCCTGTCCCCTCTCTGCAGAGCAGACAAATAGATGGTGGCAGGGAGGCTTATCAAATTATTTTACAAATGAGAAGCTGAAGCCCATGCAGATGAAGCCATTTGATAAGGACTGTGTAGGAGAGCAGGGACAGTCTTGTATTAAATGCAAATATAACTCCTTGCTTGGTATTTTAATCACAGGGTCATTAATATTCATGTCACCATAGTATCCAGGAACTTTTATCATGGACCAGGGCCCTGTGTCACATAATGCAGATGCAGAACAAAGCCTGTCCCTGCTCCCTGGAGATTCCTGGCCCTTCCCTGTGCCTGCTGCTTCTCAGCACCGTGCTTGGGACCAGAATACTCTGACGTGCTGCTGCTGCCTTAGGAGGCCTGTCCAGAGAGAGGGTGTGAGCTGTCATGGTGTGAGAGTTGACACACAGGATCTTCTGGAGATCTGATATTCAGAGACCACAGGAAACACACAAACTCACAACATGTGACAGGATTAAATCTATTGGATTTTTTTAAAAATTAAAATGATGCTATTTTTGAAGGGGGATAGATGGATGTTTTGTACCTTTTGCTTTTGTTTTACACTTAACATAGGAATCCTTACTCTGTACCTTTGAAAGTTATTCTGCAACAGATGCATTTAGTGATATATTTATTATTTCAGTTGGGATATAAATAAATAAAACAATTATTTAAGTTCATTTGAACTGATGAATTCAATCCCCAGTGGTTACAGACTTGGTAACAGTCACAAGACTGCAGGTTCTGGACCCCTGCCACTGTTTCCTGTTCCTAGACATCTGAGAAATGAACAGACAGATAGTTCATGCCTCTCCCTCTCCACCTGTGTATGTGTGGAAAACCCAAAGCCCTGTTTCATGCAGAGCTGGTATTTCCTCCCATTAAATGCTGAATGATGGGTACTTTGTGCTCCTGGCTGTACCTGGCAGTTTAAATTCCCTGAGACCTGCCTGGTGGGGTAGTGGACACCTCTCTCCATGCTTGGCATGCACTCAGGAGTTGAAAAGTTCATTGCTATCTTCAGGGGTGGGTTAGCAAATGCCCTGCAGAGGAGTGGGATATCCTTAAATTGTGTTTTCCTGTTACTCAGGGAGCTGGCACTTCAGTGGCCCAGGGGTACCTGGAACCTGTAGTTACACAGGTTCCCACAACCTGTAGTTACCTGGCATTTCTGGAAGGTTGAACTCTGGATTCCTGGGCTTAAGGAGAGGAAGCTGCTTGGAGAGAAGCCTCCCTACACTGCTGTGAAGCTCAGTCTTGTTGGGTGTGAGCTCTGGCTCTTCCTGGAGCCTGTGCAGTGGAGTTCTGCTCGTGGTTCTCCTGCTGCTGTGCTCAGGAGGCCTCTCTGGGTGCTGCCATAGGAATCAGAATTCCTCTATGCCTCACTTGTCTGTTGCCATGAGCTGTCCTTGCATCCTTGCATAATTGCTTCCCAAATGGAGTGTGCTGTTACCATGACACTTCATGGTCAGCTCTGCCTGGCCCTTGCAATCCAGTCCAGTTAAGGACCAGTCCCAGCCCTGGCCTTCATCATCTTCATCTTCATCCCTCCTCTACACCTCCAGCTACAACCCGCTCTCTGCTTGACTGGTTCTGCTTTTTTGTCTCCTCTCTTGCTGACGTGATTCATGGCTTCCTTGCCTTTCCAGGGAAGCTTTTCAGCTGCCTGCAGTTGCTGCAGCTTCTTGCTGGCTTTGCAGTTCCAGTCGTGCTCACTCAGAGCCCGTCATGCTCTGCAGCATGTTGATGCCAGTGCTAATTTCACTTGGAGATGAACAAGGGCTCGGATGCTGTTAGCAACTGCTGGGAATAATAGCAGCTGAAATGTGCTTTTTAAAGGGCTGACTGATAACTAAACAAATGATTCTTTTAAATTTTTTTTTAAGCCCTGAGTTATTCATGACCCATTAATTTTACTTTTTTTTTTTTTCAGGCTTACACTGGAAGTTCAAGGACTAAAATTGTTACAATAGAGAGGGACTGAGTCTGCCTTGCCAAGTAATCTATTTGGAGGCAGCATGTCTTGCTGCATAGTAATAAAACACTGTTCTATCAGCTTTGGTTTTCCAAGCCTGCCTGTCAGGGAGTAATGGAGTGGATGCACAGGGCTGTGCAGCAGAGCACATGGCCAGCAAATCTACCCACGTGAACACCTAAACGTGCTTCCTGCTGTGGCAGCCAGTACAGTTCCATCGCCTCCAGTGATTGCTGTCACAAATACTGCAAATTCCAGGAGGTTTTAATACCCTGAGTTGGGGTGTCTGGGCTGTGCTGCTGCTCTCAGAGTGCTGAGCTCCTGCTGCCCTTGGACTGGAGTTCTGACAACAGTGTGGATTTAATGCACAGCCTGGATCTTGCCCACTGATTATTTTAGGCTTCTAAAATGCTGTTGCGTGGCAGAGATTAATTTCCTTCCCCTCCTTCCTCTGCTGTGTTGTGATTTACAGCTTCCTCTTTTGTCCTTCTGCATGGACCTGGCTGGGAGTTGCAGGAGGATTGTGTGGAGGGTGAGGTGTCTCCTGGAGTTCTGTAATGAGATGGGGTCCTGAAACATACAAAGCAATGAAGCTGAATGGTTTTAAATCAACTCTATCAAAATAAACCCCCAGGGAAGTGACAAGAGGTAGTTGTGCTTTTCCTGGGTCGTCCATGAAGTGAAAATGCCTCTATATAATTATTTTGTGTCTGTTTGCTGTGGGTATCACAGCTGACAGACTGAATGTTCACTCCCAAAGCTGCCACCATCCCTAGACAACCAATCCACATCTCCTAAAATCAGGAGAGCTAGAGGCTGTGCTGCTGTGGTGTTGGATGAGTTTCCTCACTGGATTATTTTAACAGTTCAGGCACTGGTGGCTGGGGCTGCCACACCAACATTAACGATGCTGACGTCCTGCCTGTTTAAAAGGAGAGGGTGGAGCTGGTAAATCTAAATCTGTCTTGTCATGGCCTAGATATTGCAGCACTGACATTAAGCAAGGGCCCTGTAATTATGTGGGTAATATTGGATAATCACATTAGGATTCTCAGCTATGGTAAATCTGTGTAGGGCTGACTATGGCCTTGCTTTCTCCTGGCTGTGAGTCTGACCCATGAACCCTGTGTGAGCTGAAGCCTTTGTTTTACCTGGGGAGAAGTGCTCAGGTGTGCTGGATGTTGTAGCAAAGTTTTCCTGGTGGTTTTTAAAGCCTAAGCAGTGCTGCAGCTGCAGTGGGAAGAGCTGCTGCTTTCTGGAGTTGGGTGAGAGAAAGGTTTGTGATGAGCAGAGCTTTGTCTGGGCTCTTCTGCTCTCTTGGAAGCACACCTTTGCCCTGATGATAGATGTTGTCTGATGGACTCTGGAGGTGTCTTTGAAACTGGTTGTTTAGTTTTTTTTCCCTTTTTCTTCACGCCTCCCACTGAATCCCAGTTGCATTTTGTGTGGGCACCAGGCTGACGCAGATGCTGGGCTTTCCATGCCTGGAGAACTGGCTGGGTGTGAGGGATTTCTGCTGGCCAGGCCTGGAGGCTCCTCTGCTTGCTGCTTTAATGTGCACACTGCTGCTTATGTGCAGATCAAATTCTTCCCAGCTCCAATGTGATGAGCATTGTGGAGAGTGTGGAGAATTTCTGGCTGCTTAAAATGCTCTGGAGCATGTGCTGAGTGTGGAGAATTTCTGGCTGCTTAAAATGGTTATTATTGGGAGGACAGTGCCTGACTTTGGGAGCTGTAGGGCTGCACATGTGTTTCTCTGCTATGGACTGAGTGAAACACTGAGTTGTTACCCTGCTCAGAGCTGCTCTTGTTGTGAGTATGAGCTGGGTGAGCACAGAATCCACCTCAGTTTCCCAACACTGGCAGTAGGATGAAGCCTGGGAAGCCCCAGCATTTGCTAGGAGGACAAACAAGCTGTGCACATGCTCTGCAGAGAGGGAAGGGGAGCTGCTGATTTGCCCAGCAAAGCTTGAATACGTTTCAGGAGTTTGTCCTAAGCCAGGAGGATTCTGTCCCTGGCTGGCTTGACACACAACCTGTATCTGTGTCCCCTGTTTCTTCAACTGAAGTATCACTAGAAGTACTCATAAAATACATTTCCTGTATGCTCACTTCAGCCCTGAGCTCTCCTGACTTTTTACAGTTGTAACACAATCTTCTTCTGAGTGTGTTCACTATTAAATTCCTGGTCCTGTTGCAGAAAATACCTGGCTACCTTCTTAGCTAATTTTCCATCTGGGGAGATGCAGGATTCAGCTGATTGTCCTGATACTGTGCACGTTTGAGGTTTCCTGTCATGAAGTACTTGATGTCCTCTATGCTTTATCTAGGTGCTTTCTACTTTCCCTGCAGTTCTGGAGCTCTGATTGCTCCTACAGCCACTTAAAATGGTCAGAACAGGGTTGAGATTTGAGTTACCATTGCTCCTTACACAGATGAAGCTCTTTCAGCTGCAGTTAGTGGTGTGCCCTTTCTTTTTTGCCCTCAAGATAAAACTTAAATGTTCAGACTATTTAATTGGCGGTTGATGTTTCAAGATCTGATTTGGTAAGTTTCCCAGAGCAGTTCTATCTCAGTTCCAGGATAAAACCTTTTAAAGTGCTGTTTAGGGGCAGTGGAAACAGCCCAGAGGAGCAGACAAAGCCACAACTGAAAGCTCAGTGAAGCAGCCAGGATGTGCACTGATTCCTGTTTGGTTTTAGGGTGTTTAACTCCCTGTACAGGTGAGGTCAGAGCTGGATTTCTCCTCCTGGAAATGAGCACAGGGAGCTTTGCAGGGGCTGTGCTGGAAGGAAGCGTGGTGCAGTGTTTTCTGCAGTCTCTCTGCTTTGGAGCTTTCAGGCCTTGTGCACTGTAAGGACTGGTGTGGTGAGAGCTGGAGGAGAGCAGCCCTGCCCAGAGCCCTCCTGTGTGCCCTGCAGAGACCAGTGCT
>NC_031790.1:389520-400179 GCF_001522545.3 Parus major
AGACCAGTGCTTTGTGTTCTGGTGTGCAGAACTCACTGAGATAGCTCGCTCCAAATACTGCTCTGGGAGATGCTGGGACAGCCTTTTAGATTGAAGCAGTCCCTTAAACCTGGCACTGTTATGCTTTAGATGGGTCAAGGGACTTAAAAAATACAACAAAAACCAACTAACTAAAGCTTGTTATTTCCTTGGAGGTAGAAAATCTGGGCTGAGAGAGGCCCTGTTTAATTTAGTATTATTATCTGCTCTTCTCAGCTGGGGAGGCTGCTGGCAGGGGATGAGGCTTTGTTTTGTTCTTGTTCAGAACTGGGCTCTGGTTTATAACACACATGTACACAAACACATGCACTGTTTACAGACATTTGGGTGTAGTAAGAGCAGGAGATCACATTCAGGCCTGCCTGGAGCAGAGCCTGTTGCTGCTGGGTGTGTGGTGTGTCCTGAGTGTCACCTCAGACAGTTGTGCCACTTACACCTGTGGGTCTGTGTGTGAGCCTGTGGCTGAGCACACCCTCTCAGTTCACACACTTTAGCCCAGGTACACAACTGGGCTAAAAAACTGGTTTTTTTAGTTTTTTTAGTCTGGATTATGGGGAACAAACACAGGTTTTGTCCATGTACTCCTGAGAAGTGATGCAGGCCTTGGGGCTGACTGTGTGTTTTCTGTGCCTGAAACATGGGGGTGAATAATCTTCACTTATATGGATATAAAATGGCATGTAAATACCCTACTGTAACCAGAGGATCATGGAATTGGGTGGGAGAGTGAGTCACAGGCATAATTAAATCCCAAACCCCAAGTGTCGTGTCTCTCCAACATGTAGTACTGAAACAAGAAAATGCAAACACAAAGGAGAACATTGGTACAATCACCACTGCTTTGAGTCCTGCTGGTCCTCTTGTGCTGGATCATCTGGAAAAGACTCTGGATAGCATCCTTCATCTGCACACCCAGGAGGCTGTGGAGGAAAGATGGCTTTTGGCTACACTGGTGTGTAGGGGAAGAACTTGGGGCTGAAAGTCAGTGGAGATTTTGGTGAGGATTCCTGGTGGTGGGAAGGTAACAACAGCCAGGAATAAACTGCTGCAGAGCATGTGGGGAGTGTGAGTAGAATAGTGAAAGAACAGGTTAGAAGATGTGCTGGGAGGGACTGTGGGCACTGTAAGTCCTGCCAGAGAGAGGCTGGGTCAGGTGAAATCCTCTGCAGTACCTGGCAGTGCTGGGAAACCCCTAGAAGTGTTTCTTCCTCTTGGTAACACGTTCTGCCATACCAAAATGTCATGGAAGGATGAACCTTCAGTCCCATCCTGTTGGGATGACTTGTTGCTCTCTCTTACTTGGAGATCTGTGGTTTGAGGGGGTCTGCTCTGCTCTGGGACCACCCAGAGGTGCAGTTCCAGCACAAATTTGCTTTACTGTGCCTTCTAAATTATGCCTCAAATGACTTTAAAAGAAACTGAGAGAGTTGTGTTTTTCTGTAAAGATGTTAATGCTGACACGCTGTGACTTTAAAGGTGTTGCAGATGCTTCACAAAGCAGAAAAAGCAATGTGCAGTGGTCCTGTTCATTCCAACCCCTTATTATGTATCACAGTAGAACACTTCTCAATGCTGCCTCTGGTTCGTGGGCACATTTGGTAATAACAAGGAATAATACTGGAACAGAAAGCTTAATTTGGGGTGAAATATCCTGTCCTGGAAACAAAGAGCTCAGAAGTGATGCAGAAGTGGCATAAAAATGGGGAAAATGGGATTTGAAATGGTGTGTTTTCATCAGGTATGTGCAGCAATACCCTCCTGCTGGGCAATGGAAGAGTGGAATAAAGACAGCAGAAAGAATACATTGGTGCAGATTAATAGCCACAAAAATAGCACTGTAATCCTAATGCAAATCATGGGGAGCTATTATTGAAATAAAAAGCCCATATTAAAATATGCCAGCAAATATTTACTTGTGTGGAGGGTCACAGCAGATGACAGCACGAGGCAGGAGCAGTAGCACTGTTGTCCTTGGCTCTCCTCCCTGTTGCTGCTGGCTTGGTGGGACAGTGTGATGCTTTTTATAGGAGCTGATGGGGAGTCTCCTCCAGACTCGTGGTGTGGTCCCTGTGGTGCTTCCCAGCTGTCACAGGAAGGTTTTTTTGGAGGTGTCAGCAGCCCCAGTGTGCTCAGAGGACAGGATCCCAGGACACCTTTTAGCTGTCCCACACTTGTCCATCTTCATGCTGGGTTTGCAGTGTGGGGAACCAGGCTTAGGGCATCCCCTCAGCTTTGTGGGGAGCTGTAGGGGAGCAGCACTGGCACATGGAAAGCTTTTCCCTGATATCCCTGCAGAACTCTGCTGAGCTTGGCTGTTGTCTGAAATAACTACAGATTATTGTATTGTTTAGCTTTGGCCAAACTGTTTTCCTTGGCCTTTTTTCTTTGTGGTGACCCCATTTTTTAAGTGATTCCAGAGCTGAGGTTTGCTGTAGCCATCTCTGTCTCTGGAAAAGGTGCTTTAGGATCAAGAATCACATCACAGAATAGCTTGGGTTGAAAGGAGTGACTGTTGTATATATGCAACTTGGGGGAAAACCTTTTTTTATTTATTTTTTTGAGTATGTTGCTCCAGTTAGAGAAGGAGCTAGAGGTGCAGGATGGCTTCCTCAGGGCAACAGCAGAGAGAAAATGGTTCTGGTGTTGGCAGATGATGATGTCCAGTGATGGGTAATGTGCAATGTCTGTGTGACAGCTGCTTGTGGCTGTGACTGGGGGAAAAAACACATTACTGTGTTTTAGTAAAGCTTTGGGAATGGTGAGCTGGAAACACCTCATGCAAGGGAGTCACTGTGGTTTTCCTGTAGCTGGATCACAGCATCCTGACTGGGGGGAAAAAACAAAACCTGAGTGAGCCTGCCCTTGTACTTAGGAAGGTAAGTGCTAAGGAAGTTCTTCTGGCTGGTGAGATAAGGCAAAATATGACATAATTCTTGATGGATAAGGATCAGAAAGTATTGGAATTGTGCAAATGGAGTGGCTTTGTGCCTGGTTCAGCAGAGCACTTAATTCTGAGTGCCTGCTGCTACAGCTGGAGCTTAAAATGCCTCCCTGCAGGCAAATGTTCCTGGGGCAGTTCTGGGGACATCTTGGCTTCCCCTCAGCTGCAGTGCTGGAGCCCAGTGGGCTGTCTGCATGCAGAGCATTGAGGGGGATGAGATGGAGCTAAAATACAGCAAGGTGGGAACAATTCAGTGGAAAACCATGTCTGGTTTGTCCATCTCGGAAAGGAATTTCACCACTGAAGAATAGAAGTTTTTAGTGGTGCTCACAATGCCTGTCAGGAGCTGTGGTAATTCCAGGTATACTTAATTTGTGGAAGGGTGATGAAGAAAATCCAAAATGAAACAGTGATTTTTTTTTTATTTTTGAAAGTGGAAATTTGTGACTTGACAATTTCAGGCCTGATGATTTGAGTGCCTCAACTGAAAAGAGGAGTGATTCCTCCTCAAACCCAACATAGCCTGGGAAAAAAGTGAGGGATGTGATTGGAGGCAAACCTTGCCAGTGTCTGCAGAGGGAAGACATCCCTGGAGATGTTTTTGTAGCTGCTCTTGCAGAGCTCAGATGGCAGCTGGTGGGTGATGGAGCACCATGGTGTGTCTCAGCTCCTGGGCAAGCAGCACTCATGTCTCTGGGAGAACACTGAGCAGGATTTTAGGAGGAGGTTCTGCCCAATTGTGTTTGGATGAGGCTGTTCCTGTTTTGTCAGTGTGGCTGCTGTCTCTGGCAGAGGCTGTTGGATCAGCACAGCTGGGCAGCACAGAAATGCAGTGTTTTGGGAGCCTTTGGTCCTGCAGAGCCCATGAAATCCCACCTGCTTTTCTGTGTGTGCACAGGGCAGAGTGCAGCCTGGCCCCTGGACTGGGACTGACTGGGGTAATCTGCTCTGCTGTTTGGAGCTTCAAACACTGGCTGGCTGCAGCTGAACTTGCTTTGTTTTGGCCAAAGCGTGGTGGGATTGTTGGGCTGTCCTGTGCAGGGCCAGGGGCTGGACAAGGTTGAGCCTTGTGGGTGTTTCCCCTTCAGGATATGCTGTGATTCTATGGAAACCATAGGTTTTTCCTGGCTATTGTCTGGCAGGCACAACACCTGCCTTGTTTCCTCTCTTCTGCTCCACATTGCTGTGAGGGGGGAGATCTGGAGCAGGGCTGAGGAGGTGGTGCTGGGTGATGCTACAGGTGTGATGCTACAGGTGTAGGAAGAGGACATTTGGGGTGGTTTTCCTGGCACCCCCAGTGCTGCCATCCCAGAAGGAGCAGGTGGGTCTGTGGAAGGTGAGGTTTGATGTCCAGAGCACGGCTCAGCTGATTGGTGTGAGCCCAAGCACTTCTGGAAGCCCTGATCACCAGAGGGAGAGGGAAAGAGCCTGTGTCTCTGTGGTTCTTCCTCACCACAGCATCAGTGGGTGCAATGCTGTGCTTGGCTGCAGGCTGGCATTGCTGCCTGCAAGAGGATTCCAGGCTTGCAGTCCACGTGAATCCCTTAAACTCAGCACAGTGCTATCTCCTTACCTTGCAGGAGCTGGGAGGGATCACGTGCAGCTGCTCTTACCTAGTTTAGAAGTGCTTGCCTGGCTGTGAGGAGTTCTGCATCCTCCTGAAATTACAGAAGGGCTGAAAATGGAGCTACCAGAGCTGGCAGCTGGCCAGTGCCCTGACACAAACCTGCATGGAAAATCGCTTTGGCATCTGTATTGACTGGAGATAATTGGAACTTCCCAGTTATTTTTCAGCTTATCCTAAAACCTTTTAGCAAGAACAACAGTCAGGTAGCAGTGTGTAGCAAGGTAACCACGTTTCCATGCTGTTGAGGCAGGCCTAAAGTGCCAAAGAGATGCCAGAAAAGTTTACCCAGAGAAACCCCAATAGCTGGTGGTGGCTCTAGGCTGATGGAGATCCCAGTGCTGGCTGCTCAACAATATTAATATGTCTTAGGGATGAGCACAGAAATAACTTCTCATCTTTTAGAATGGGAAAGGTATTTTAGCTTTTGCTGGCTGCTGTAGGAAGAGACTTGAATTTCCTTCAGAACCTTAAATCCCAGGCACGTGTGTAGTGGAAAGCTGTCCTGTGAGGTGACTCTCAGGCTTAGCTCCTGCTTTTGTCCCTTGTGGCCCTTGAAAGTCTCTGGATTTATTTATTCTGTTGCAGCTGAAGCCTGCACTGGGTTGTGCCTTTTGCTTCCCACCCGTGTCCTGGGAAAGAGGCTTCACCAGCAGAGGTCCAGGGATGTTCCTGGTGTCTGGAATACTTTGCCAGGTGTGGCACAGGCTCCTGAGCTGCCCTTGGCTGCTGGGAGTGCTCAGATCCTGGGATATCATCCTGATGTTGGAGCTGGCAGTGCCCAGCTGTTGTCTTGCTGCTCTCTGAGAACAGAAGCGAATGGTCCTGTAATGTGCATCTGGCAGGGCTTCATCCTAATTGCTTGGAAATTTGTCTTTGATCTGTTTCCTTTCAACTTTACCCAGATTTAGCCAAGTTGGGGATTGGACAGGAATAATGAGGGAGAAATTGGTTGTGGTCTGGAGCTCTGGAGGCTGAAAGCCCTTGAGGCTGAGGAGGAGGTGGTGTAGATGTGAAAGGAGGAAGGGTTAAGCAGCTGTCAGCAATTAAAAGATAAGGTAAGTGTACGATTTTCAGCATGATGCTGGCTGTGAAAAACAGACTTCAGATGGGGGAACACACCAAGGCAAAGTCTGGCTGTGGAGTGACCAAGCAGAGCTGCAGCCACTGAGCCTCTGGGAACGGCCCCATCCCTGCTGGAAGTGCTGGGTGGTGAAAGGAGCTCTGAAATCCATCAGAAGGTCCTGGCTAAGCAGTGCTGGCTGCAGCCCAGCTGCTGCAGAGCTCAGTCCCTCCCTGGGCTGTGGTGGGCTGCCTGATGCTGCCTGGGGACCCTGCTGTCCCCCTGCTGTCCCCCTGCTGTCCCCCTGCTGTCCCCCTGCTGTCCCCCTGCTGTCCCCCTGCTGTCCCCCCTGAGCTGGGTTTGCTCTGCAGACAGGGCTGAGGGGCCTGAGCAGCACAGCTCCTTCTGAAACGCGGTTTGGTGGGAATGTGATGGCCACAATTGCCCAGGAAAAGGTTTCAAGTGCTTCAATGCTTTGAGTGTATTTACCAGTAGCCTGTGTATGCAGCTGCCCCCCAGCCTTAAAATGCAGATAAATTCACAGATATGTTCAAATTCTGGTGGTATTTTTCCCAGCTGATTTTAATGTGAAGCCACCACCTGAGGGCAGTTAGAAGTTCTGGATTGTGTTGTCCCTTTCTGGACTGAATCCTGGGTTCAGTCAAAGCCTGGAAAGGAATGCTCTGGAGGTGACTTTGTTAATTAGCCCAAGATCAGGGAGGGGACCTGAGAATGAGGCATGAGCAGTTGGTCTGAAGAGGCTCCAGTCCCACTCAGCTGAAGCAAAGATTTGGGAGCAGAAGGAGGTTCTTGAGGTTAGTGGAGCTGCTTTTTTTAAAAAAAAATAAGTTTAATTGATCTATTTTTGCTGCTCAGCTCATGTTTTCTTTCTGCTGAGCACAGCAGTGTAGACAGATCCCATATCCTGCTGGCCTGGCCAGAGCTGGGAAAAGGGAACTCAGCCCCTGGGGTGGAGCAGGGACTTCTCATTCTGTGAGGGGAGCAAAACCCAAAAGCCTCGTGATTTCCAGAAAATTCTGAAGTGCCTGGGACAGTAATAAACTTTGAAAAACCAACTCTTTGGGAAAGAGAAATTAAAAAACAAAAGGATTCTAAAACCTGATCTCTCCAATGATTCTGGAAAATACAGGCTGCTAGGAAAGCTGGGTTTGGGAAAATTGTGTTGGTTATTATTTCTTCCTGGCTCCAGTGTAGGTTATAAGAGGAGGAAGAAAAAGCAGTGCAGTGCTGTGTTACTCTTTTCCACAGGCACCCTTTGGGCTAAGGATTCACAGCGGGATATACAGATTTGTGCTCCAAAAACGAGACAAATGTGGCTGGGGAGAACAATAAGGCTACTGCTGTGGGTTCAGAAGCTCTTAAAAATGACTTGTAATTTGAGATCCTCAACTTGAAGCAGCTTCAGGGAGAGAGTCAGGGTTATTTTTGGGTCTGAATCGAGCACTGTGCATGGAGGCCCCTCCAGAGCAGGAGGGGGTTTGAGCAGCTGTGATGTGCTGCATCCCAGGGCCATGTCCCACTTTTCTGAATTTGAGTGTCCATTTTGCAGCCTGGGTTTAGTTTGCAAGACCTTTAATTGAAATCTTGATGCTTATTTTTTTTGTGGGTTTTTTGTTTTTGTTGGGGGGAAGGGAGGAGGAATGCATTTTTTATTTTGTTTATTCTTTTGCATCTCTGGGGCTTCTTCTAAAAGTCAGTGGGGCTTCCTTGGAGCCCCTGCTCTGGTTCTTGTGGCAGTCTGTGCTGTGTGGAACAGAGGGGTTTGTGATTCCTGCTGAGCAGTTCCTGTGCTGGCAGCTGTGTTACCTGGTGTGTGACTCCTGTGTCGAGGTGGAGGAGCTGTGGTTTCATAAAAGCCATTGAAAACAAACAGGGAGAGCTGGACATTAAAGACAGCAGTGTTTTCTGGTGATTTGGGAGCAAGAGGTTTCTCCATGATGAATTTTGTGTCTTCCACAGGTGGATTTGCAATTGTGTTCCTGGTGAGGACGAGCAATGGGGTGAAGTGTGCCCTGAAGAGGATGTATGTCAATAATGAGTACGACCTGCAGGTCTGCAAGAGAGAGATCCAGATCATGGTGAGTCCCTGCTCTGTGCTGGGATGCAGCAGGGTGGGAACCTGCTCACCTCCTGCTTGTGAGCTCTGTGGCATCAGGGCACAAACTCTGCATTTCCTAGCAAAAATGGCTTTTGTGTGGAAAGATCTGACTTCTGGAGTTGTGTGGGAATCTGGTACTGAACTATTTCAAAAGTTCCTGTCCAGTGGACAAAGAAAACCTGGAACCTGAAAAAAACCCAGGGAATTCCAGGAGAAGGAAGGGAGAACTGCATGGCTGAATGGGAAAAAGAAGAGATGAATATGTGAGCATGGCTGGGGGTGTTGGAATTCAGAGTCACAATCTTCAGTTGAGATCTCAAGTCTTCAGCCTTTTAAACTTGATGGGAAAAGGCTGATGATTCTGATATCTCTGAACTGAAATCAGTGCATGGATGGCAGACTCCATCCTGAGATAAATCTGTATCACAACATCTTCTAATCCTTTGGGTCAGGATGAAGGTTCTCTCTGCACTGGTGAGGCTGGTAGATTAAAACAGTATTGGTGGGGTAGTTGCTGCCAGGGCTTTTGAAATGTAAAGTATTTGTAATAAGCACTGGGATGTTTCTCTGGATTATTGGATACAAGGATTTATATGGTGGGATAGCTATTTTTAATAGCTGTTTCAAACTTAGCTTCTCTAAACAAAGACAAAATGGAGATGATCCAAATAGATTTGCCTAATCTTGTTTGCAGCATGGTAAACATGGGAAGTGCCACTTTTGAAGTTGTATTCAAAGATACTGATGAGCATTTAGAGCAGCTGCCAGGTGGGGAAGGAAATATAAAATCCTCATTTTGTGAATTTACCACACGAGGTACAGGTTTGGGGTGGATGATCTTCATATCAGAAACTCCTACCTGTAGCAATTCTGTGTGTGGTTCCTGAAGTAGCTTTTAATTGGGTTAATACCTTTTAAGTGAATTGCTGTAGTTTGTGATAGTGCAGGGAAGCTTTGGGCTCAGTTTCCCTGGGGGCTATGTGGGAAAAAGTGAGATTAGATCTCACATCAAAGGTTTAGCTGTGCTCACAAAGCTTGTTTACCTGGGCTTCTCTTGTCTCCATGTCTTTGGTGCCTTAGGGATGGTGGCTCATGGAAAGGGAGAGGAGGATCCTTCTCACCTGGCAGGGCTGTTTATCCCAGTCCTGAACAGCTGACACATCCCTGAAAGGAAATGTTTACTTCTTGCCCTGCTTTTCTGCAATAAGGAATTATTTTCCACTTAACTGCAGTTTTTGCAGCCCTACAGTGTGAATGTGCCCAGCAGAACCTTGATTTCCTTTACTGGGGAAGCTGAGCACCACACTGGGCTGGCTGTCACAGCTGGGAGTGTGTGTGAAGCTGGCAGACCCAAATAAACAATTTTCCCCTGCAGTTTAGGATGTGCCTCCATAGCAGGGCTTGGAACTTGATGACCTTTAAGGTCCCTTCCAGCCCAAAGCAGTCTGTGATTCTGTGATAAGCCATTGATATGAGAACTTGTGCTTTAATCCATTGAATTACTTAAAATAAAGCACTTCTAAAAGCAGGGTTAAAATTAATTTTGTTGTTTTAGTGGATTTTTTCGAGCATGGGAAGATTTGAGACATGTTTTGTCAGCAGAAGAGTTGGAAGGAGATGAGACAAGTCCTGCATGGCCAGTGCCACCCTGTGCCCTGTGGAGAGGAGGAGCAGCTCCAGGGCCTGGCCTGGGCCACCTCAGGGTGTCCCAGAATTAATTCATCAGGTTGGCTGTTTCTCTGCTGTTTGTGTCAGATCCTTCTGGAAGGAGAACAGGTCAAGACAGAGCTCAGGTTTGCTCAGGCTCTGGGTGAGGATTAATTCCAGGTGACAGAAGCTTGTGTGGTGTGGCAGGAGGAGATGAAAGCGCTGCTCCCTCTGCCTGGCTGGTCCATGGATTTAGCTGGTCCATGGTGTGAATTTGTCTGTCTTGCAGAGGGATCTGTCTGGCCACAAGAACATTGTGGGCTACATCGACTCCAGCATCAACTCTGTCAGCAGCGGGGACGTGTGGGAGGTGCTGATCCTCATGGACTTCTGCCGGGGTGAGTGTTGGCCACGGGTGGCTTTGTCCTTCTGTGCTTACAGGGAACCTGCACAGCAGCTTCCTTTGGAAGAAAGAGCTGTCCCTGAGCTGCCAGGAGCTGCTGTGAGCTGGGCAAAGCCAGGAGCAGCAGTGGAGCCCTGGATGTCCCGTTGACTCTGCTGCTGCTGGGATTGGTGCCATCTTTGCTGCTGCACAGGGTGGTCCTGACTCCCCTCTCTTGTGAAGGAGAACCATAAATACGTCTTGCTCTTGTCTTTAGCATGGTCTGCACAAGAAGTGGCTCCTCTTCAAGCTGCCAGAAATGGAATTTTTCTTCATTTTAGTCTCATTGCAGGCTTTGTTCCACATCAGCCTGCCTTAGGATTGTTCTGGAAGAAGCCTGAAATGGATAATGGGAAGCCAAAAAGCATTCCTCTTACCTCTGACCTTTTTCCTTGGCTGTCTGTAGCCAGACAGGCTCTTCCAGCTGTCCCAAAGCTTTGATCCTTGTGGCTGGGATGTGGTGTTTGGAACAAGATGTGTGTGCTGGGCTCAAAAGCTCACAGGAAGAGCATTGAGCAAAAATAATGTTTTGGCCAGGTGACTTCAGGAGCCTGTGGCTGGTTTGGATAGTGGTGGAAATTGGGATTTTTGAGCCTGTGTGGCTGTGAACTCAAAAGTGTTGTAGCAAGGACACACAGATGTGTGTAAATGTGCCCAGTTCTGTTCTGCCATGTCCTGTTTGCTGCTTTGTTTTGCTGCAGGAATCTTGCCTGCCCTGCACTGGGTTGTTGCTGTGAGAGGAGGAACTCTGTGTGCAGTTTTGCTGCAGGAATCTTGCCTGCCC
>NC_031790.1:402034-410865 GCF_001522545.3 Parus major
GGGTACCCAGAGCTCTCTGTGTCCTCACTGTGTCCCTGCTGTGGTTGTGTCTGCCAGGGGGACAGGTGGTGAACCTGATGAACCAGCGCCTGCAGACCGGATTCACCGAGAGCGAGGTCCTGCAGATCTTCTGTGACACCTGTGAGGCCGTGGCCAGGCTGCACCAGTGCAAGACTCCCATCATCCACAGGGATCTGAAGGTGAGCTGTGGCTGCAGGGCTGCAGCAGGGAGGGTGCATCCTCCTGGCTGTGTCTGCCAGCTGCCCACGCCCCAGTGCTGCGCTTCTCCTGCTCATAGTGAGGGAAAGTGGGCATAAACACACCTCTCTGCTGGGAGATTAAAAAAGAAATGAGCCTCTCAGTGCTGCTTAGCATATGTCTGCCATCTATAGATCTACTTAAACACAAATGTTTGTGGATAATTCTGGTTTGCACACGTGCCAGGAGGTGCCTGATGAGTTATTCACAGTGAGCTGAAACGCTGCTTGTTTAAGGTAGCTCACAGAAGTGACCCAGAGTAAAAGCAGCACTCCAGAAGTGTTGGCCTTGGGGCAGGAATCCCTAGGAGCTTTTGAAAGTGGCCTCTGGAGCTCTGACCATGAGTGTGTTATAAAACTCTGTGTGCTTAGCTGGGAACAGAGCTGGGCCAGCTTGGGAAAAATCCCAGGCCTGTAATCCAGCAAACAAAAAGATGTTCCCTTTGCTCCCAACGAGCTCATAAAATGCTGGAATGAAACACTTCTCTCAGTGGGTAGCAGTAATTTCTTTTGCTGGGTTTATTTTTTCCTTCTCCTAGCATTTGCTGGTGAAACCTGGTTGCTGGATAGTCCTGTGCTGATATTTAACAAACCTTACAGGGTGTCTGAGTGAAAAATCACCTCAGACTTCCCAGCCAGATAAAGTGGGAGGGCTCCTGGGGAAATGCTGGAGGAGGATTTGCAGGGAATAACGCTGCCAGTGTTGATGTGCTGGAGGGAACATCTGTGTGCAGTGCTTCATTCAAAGCAGATGCGTGGCAGAGGGGGAAGGGGTGTGTTTAACCCTTGGTTTCAAGCCAATGTTCCCCCCCTCAGCTGCTCCAATTTGGCTGCATTTTCTGATGTTTAAAATGCTGACTCCTTCTTTTTCTTTCCTTCTTGTGAAGATCATCCTTGATGGGGAGCTCTGCTTCCAAAGGGTTTTGTTAGCAAATGCTTATGTGGTGATTTCTTTTATTTTGAACTGTATGAGCAGTATGTTTTATCTCGTTGTTGTATCTGAGAATTTGACGCTGATTGAAGATAAAGACATGAAAAATTGTGTGTTCCCTCGGGAGAACATGCTGTTAATGCTGCTGGACAGATGAGGACTTCCACAGGGATGCTCTGCCAAAGCAAAGATCTGAGCACAGGGTTTCACACATTTTCAGTTGGTGTTGAAACAGGCAATTTTCTTAGGAGGATGCAAGGTAGAGTTTTGTTAATGCACAGTTGTGTGTAGTGAGGAGAAGCTTTCTGCTGGTTTCATTTGTTTCAGCTTTTGTTTCTGTTGCCTGTTCAAGGTACCAAATAATATTTGAACAAAAGGAGTCTTCTCAGGAGTCTGGGGAGCCTCTGCTGCAGCAGCCCCTCTTTAGGGACTGTGGGGCACCCAGCAAATAAATGTGAGCATGAGCTGAGGCTTGTTTTGAATGACACCCTCAGGACAGGTAAAATGCAGGCAAAGACCTGGAGATGTGTTTTAATTCCATAAATGTGGAAGTGTGTGTGTTGTTTGTCTCCCTCTGCCCCACAGCAGTGAGGAGTTAGGGACAGTTTGGATTTCTGTGCCCAGTTCAGACACCAGACCAGGGGCAGCACTGGGACACTGAAATCTTACAAGAAATGTGCTTGCAGGAGGAGAAGGGAGGGGTGGCAGGATGGAAGGCAGTGTTACAACTGTGCTTCCATGATTTCACTTCTATTTTAGGAGATGTGACAGAGTTTTGATGCCTGTTTTCTTTGCTGTCACATTAGGCTTTAGTGTCAGATGTGTCTGATATGTCTTCAGGCACTTAAAACCTTGACTCATCCGAAAAAAAACCAACAAACCCTGGATATTTTTTTGTCTGAGTGATTCTGTTTCTGTCTGTGATGCTCCCAGGTTGAAAACATCCTGCTGCATGACCGTGGCCACTACGTCCTGTGTGACTTTGGGAGTGCTACTAACAAATTCCAGAACCCTCAAACAGAAGGGGTGAATGCAGTGGAGGAGGAGATCAAGAAGTAAGTGTGCCCAGCTTAGCTGCAGTTCGTGTTTGAAGGGTTGTTTTTCCTTGTGCTGGGATTAATTTTGCTCAGCCTGTTGCAGCAGGTTGGCAGTGTCTGCTGCAGGTGAGTGAGTGCCCAGGGGAAGGTGAAACAATAAATTGAGCTTGATGTAATTGCTTTGGACCTGGAAGACTGAGATTAATGCAGAGGAGCAGGCTCACCCCGGCGAGGCAGTGACCTGTTCTGTGCTGTGCAGGGTCAGGCTGTCTCTGTCCTTCATCTGCTCTGAGCTCCAGGCAGGGCTGGCACAATCCCATCCTCACTGAGCTCCCCTCCCCATGGATCCATGGCTGGGGCTGATCCAGCTCTCATGCCAGGTGTCAGCTCCTGGATGTGTTCAGCTCCCCCTCCTGCACTGCCAGCTTTCGTGGCAGCATCCCTGGTGCCCCTTGGTGCTTTGGAAAAGAGGGGTTCACCTGCAGTTCTGTGAGCCTGGATCAGGGCTGGAGCACACTCCAGGTCCTTGGCCTTGCTTCAGCTGTGACTCAGTGCTGCAGACTGGCCACTCCTGTTAGTACAGCATTCTGGCTAGCCAGGGATGGGCACAGATGCCTCTCTTTTGTTAGGATTCAGCTACATCTGCATTTCCTAGATTTGTTTGACTGGAGTTTTCAGCATGCTCCTAATCCAGTGTTGCAGTCCCCTTGGAATGCCCTCTTTGTACACTACAAAACCTTTGCCTTTGGCAGTGCTTTCCTGTGATCAGGGGAAGCAGCAGGCAGAAATGGCAGACCTGCTGGTGGGAAAGAAGAGCCTGATAATCTGTGCAGCAGTTTCCAGCTTTTCTGTTTGGTGTTATCTGTTAAGATGAGGCAGATTCTCGCTGTGGTTTGGGGAGCACAGTAACCCATCCCTTGCTGCAGAGGCTCTGAGCAGCACTCCTGCTGTGGAAATCTACTTTTTAGGAGCCAGATATCCAGTTACAATCTCTGTAATACAGTTGGCCACAGCCCTGCAGTGAGGGCACTGCAGAGGACATTTGATTACTGACCTTGTTGATGCTTTGAATCCTTGAATGTTTCTGTTCCTAAGATGACTGCACAGTTTTGTGGTGAATTCTGTGCTTTAGAAAGGACTGTGGCTATTTTGGCTTCCCAGGGCAGTTTGAGGGGTGTTTTGTTGTTTGGGGTGTGTAGCAGGTGATGCTGTTAGATTTTTCCACAGATATCTTTAGCATCCCTTTCCTTAAAATGAGTAGGGAAAGAGTGAATTTTGAATTATTGAGGAATAGCTGATGTACCTTCCCTTGCAGGTACACGACATTATCCTACAGAGCACCAGAGATGGTGAACCTGTACAGTGGCAAACTCATCACTACAAAAGCAGACATTTGGGTATGTATGGAAAGCACTGGGCATCCTCCAGCCAGGCTGCTTCCCCTGCCATGGCAGGGAAACGGGGCTGGCCTCATTTTCTGAGAGCCTGGACAGTTTGTGAATGGAGAATTCCTCTGAGTGTGTGTCTGATGAGTTCCTGCTGAGCAGGGAGGCTGGTGGAGCAGATATGTGGTTTGAATTTAGAGATGGATGAAACTCCAGGTTGAATAGGGCAAATGTGATTTCATATCTCAAGAGTTAAAGCAGAAAATTCAGGATATTGTGGCTCATAGTGCCCTGCAGCAGCAGTGTGTAACACAGGGCTGAGTTATCAAACTGGCCAAAGGCCAAACTTCTGCTCTGTTCCTGATGATCAGGGCAATCCTGCCATGCTCTTTCTTCATGAGAGCAAAATCCAGCTGTGGTGGAATCCATTCCTGGCTAACCTGGTCAAGGGGGAAAGGCTCCTTTGGGTGGGACAGAGGTAAAAGAGTCTGTGCTGTTTGGAGTGGCAGTTCAGCACATGTATTCAAAAGTGTTTGAAATGCTATCTGGGAGCATCTTTTGTGTTTTTGAAGCCCTGAGCTAGGAAATAACATGGTAGAAGCAGGAAAAGAGAGTTGTGATGTCTGTTCAATAGCTGTGCATCTACAGGAGGGAGAATTGCTGGTGTGACTTCTGCTGAAAGTGCCCTGGGTGAGCCTGGCTGGTGCTGGGGCAGCAGCAGCTCCTGCAGGAGCAGGTTTGGGCAGGGGGCTGTGGGACCAGCCCTGCCCTGTGCAGGGTCACTGGAGTGAGTGCAGGGGGAGATCACAGCTGTGACTCTGGGACAGGACAGGGAGACAGAGGAGAGCCAGGGTTTGCACTCCTCCCTGTGCTGTGTGGAAACTGCTCTCCCTGGCATGGCAGGAGTTCTGTCCCAGTGACACTTGGTGTCCAGAGCACTGTGTGCTGGTGAGCACAACGGGGCCTCAGCTTCCAGTGCTTGTCCTGCTGGAAACCTCCCTTTCCCTGAACTCTTATCGAGGTTATTTTAAGCCAGAGAGCAATTTCATTGTGAAATCCTGTGACAAAAGAGATGAGCTGATGATGAGTGTCTTAGGATTAGGAAATGTTTCCTGCTCCCCTCTCTGAGATGGCAGGAGTGTTTCATAATTAGCCCTTTGTGCAAAAGCTGTTTTCTTTTGCAATAGGTGGTGGTTCTTGCTGCCAAAAGCAGCGTGGCAGTAGAGGGAAGGGTGGTAGAACCTGGCAGCCTGCAGAATGAGCTGTACTTCCCTGGCATTTATTTATAGCAGTTGAAAGGTTCTTTGAACTTAATCTTGGAAACAGTTTGGGTTTCTCTTTGTCAGAATGGATGGATTAGTGATGATGGTTGCCATTTATTTGTGCTGTTACTTTGCTCTTTCCTCCCAGTGTGTGGCAGAAAGGCTTTGCCCGTTCAGTGACACGAAGGGTGGAGCTGTGGGGAGTGTGATGAGCAGTCCCCCAGCTCAGTGTCTAACGAGGGAGAGTTCTGTGTGTGTGCTCACCTTCCCCTGCAGCTGTGCCTGTCTCAGGTCCCTCCTGGGGTGTTGGTGCAGGTCTGACAGCAGCAGGACCCCCCTGCTCCCGTGCTGTTGGAGCTGTGCCGTGCCCTGCTGGGCTCAGTTTGCTGAATCCTTGCCCTGTTCTCTCTCTCTCTCTCTCTGCAGGCCCTGGGCTGTTTGCTGTACAAGCTGTGCTACTTCTCCTTGCCCTTTGGGGAGAGCCAGGTGGCCATTTGTGATGGCAACTTCACCATTCCAGACAACTCGCGGCACTCCCAGGACATGCACTGCCTCATCCGTGAGTGCTGGGCCGCGGCTCTGACACACAGCACGGGGGTTTGCTCTTCCAGTGACACCCTGCAGCAAAAACAGGAGCTCTTCTCTCCTTTTCACAGCCTTGCTTGCACACAGGGGTGGTTAAAGTGATCTTTTACTGCTTTAGGAGATGAGTCTTGGAGAGCCAGTCGTGACAAGGAGCTTTCTGTTTGGCCAGGCTGGAGGGAGCTCTGTGGAAAGGCAGGAACGCTCACAACCGTTTGGTTTGAGCCCTCCAGAAACCTGCACAATAAACCTATTTATGTAGGAATGTATTTCTGCAGTAATAAATCTGTTTGGATAAGGAACTGAAAAGACCACAGTGACTTAGGCTAGTGATAAGAATTCATCTTCTGTGAACTGGGAAACAGAATTGAAATGATTTATAAATATCCCACTGACTAGAGTGAATGTGTAATTAAGTGTACAATGCAGTACTCTTGGCAAAGCTGGCCCAGCTGTCTTGTTTCCAGCACAGCTTTTGATTTTTTTTCTTTCCCTAGCCACAGTCCTGACTCAGACAGAGTTGGATGTGTTTGCAGGGCAGGCTGGTATTTTCTTTGCTGATGTGGGGGTATCTGCAGTGATGCCTGTGGCTGCCCTGTCTCCCTGCTCTGCTGGCACACAGGGGCTGGATCAAGCCCTTTTCCTGTGGGTTCACTTGGAAGTGCCCAGTCCCAGCCAGTGTTGTTCCCTGGCCAGGCAGCATTTTCTCTCCTTGCCCCAGAGGCTTTGGGAGCAGCTGCAGGTCCCAGCTCTGCTGGAGGATCTGTCCTGGTCCATCCTGGCTGTTCCCAGCTGAGCCCATAGCCAGTGGAATTGGTTGGAGGGACCCTAAAGCCCTTCCAGTGCCACCCCTGCCCTGGCCAGGGACACCTTCCCCTGTCCCAGGGTGCTCCAAGGCCTGTCCAGCCCGGGCTGGGACACTTGCAGGGATCCTCAGGTGCCCTGAGCAGCCTGTGGCAGCCCCTCTCCACCCTCAGCACTGCAGAGCCCTGTGTGGTGTCAGTCTGATGTGCTGCCACAGCTGTCCTGTGCTCTGATCTCGGTGTCTCTGTCTCATCCAGGCTACATGCTTGAGCCAGACCCTGACAAGAGACCTGACATTTATCAGGTGTCCTACTTTGCATTCAAACTGGCCAAGAAGGACTGCCCGGTGCAGAATGTGCAGGTGAGCAGAGGGCTGGGCTGAGGGGGGCTCTGGGAGGGGCTGGGGATGCATTTTCTGGATCCTGAGCATTTGTGTGTCATGTGTGGCTCTGTTCTGTTGGTTCCCCACTTCTCTAATTAGGAAGGGTTTGCTTCTAACAGCACAGTTTGGTTTGGGTTTTTTGGGTCAGAAATCAGGGTTTCTAATGTTGCTTATTTCTGCTTGTCCCTGATTTTC
The DNA here is from genome assembly GCF_001522545.3 of Parus major. Lineage (NCBI taxonomy): Eukaryota > Metazoa > Chordata > Aves > Passeriformes > Paridae > Parus > Parus major. Next base: position 408,870 of record NC_031790.1, read on the forward strand.
CTCCTCACCCAGTCACAATGTGAGGCCAACCAAGAGATCTTGTGCATGTGAACATGGAAGATGAGGCTGTGCTTGGGCAAGCAGTCTCATTTCCAGGCACACTCATCACAGCATGTGTAATTTGGCCTGCACTTGGGTTTGGACACAGCAGTTCTGGGTCTGTTGGCTGGGACTTGGCATTTGAGCTGCATCAGACCTCACACAGCCATCTGCCCCTTCTGACTGTGTTTTTCAGCTGAAAAATGGAGTTGACAATTATTCCCTTATATTGTTATGGACACCTGTGACAGGCATTTCATTTTGTTGTTTCTACATAAATAGAAACTTAGGGTTTTTTCCCATATTCAGGTGCTTATATATGGTCTTTATGAATAAGAGATAGTTTGGGTTCTGTTATACCTGTGTTTTTATAGCATCATTAATAAATTTTGTCACTACTATGCCCTGGCTGTCCTGTAAAAATGCCCAGGTCGTGCTGTGGAGCTTTGTGTTCATATTCCATGTTCAGTGGACAAAAAGCTGAGCCCACTTTTCTTCCTTTGTAAATATTCTCCCAAACTCCTGTCTCCCCATGACATGAGCCTTGTGGTGTTTGTGTGTCCAGCATGAGGAGTAATTGCTTTGGGGATCCTCAGATCTCCCTGTTTCGTTATTTCTGACTCTGTTTTCTGTCCTCAAAATACAAAACTGGGTGTTTTTGGGATCTGCAGAACTCTCCAATCCCTGCTAAACTCCCAGACCCAGTTAAAGCAAGTGAAGCTGCTGCAAAGAAGAGTCAACCAAAGGCCAGGTAACCACAGCTGCTTTTTGCTCCCTCTTTTGGTGCCTGTTGTCTCTGCTGTTTATTAGCAAAGGTGTATTTAGCTCCTTCCTTGGGGACTTCAGCTGCCACGTGGTGACTGAGCAGAGTTATTCTCCCATTAGTCAATGTGTCAGCTACCAGGAACAATCTGATCCAGGGTTGGGAGTTACCAGGAGCAGTTTGGTATCTCCAAACCACAGTGTTCACAGAAGGCTGGGGCATGGCTGCTCCTCTCTCCTGCTGGGCATTTCTGGAGCTCAGTAAATCTCTTCTGTCTCAGAGATAGAAGAGTTCAGTGGCCTGATTCTGGGGTGGATGTACTGAAGTTAAAGTACATCTAAAGATGGCAGTTCAGACAACTCTGCCCAAAGGTACCAGCTGCTCTTGAGCTGGTTTGTGTCCTTAATGTGCTCATTCAGGAGTCTGAGTGCTTTCAAGCAATATGTTGTAGGAAATAGCTGGATATAAGTTGAGTGGTTTTGACAAGTCCCAGCTGTCCACCAGGAGAAGATGCCACGATTGGCAGAGAAGTCAGAACGATAGTGTTGGATTAATTGTTGTGAGTGCATCCAGGGGGTTTTACTGTGCCTGGTGTGTCTGGGTGCCCAGGAGTGCTTCACCTTTGTCAGTCACAGCCAGCTGAAGTGTGGGTGAGTGTTTCACCCTGCAGTGTGTTCTGTGCACCAGCTGCCCAGCTCAGGCTGTGCTCACTGCCCTTCCTTCCTTGACAGGCTCACAGACCCCATCCCCACGACAGAAACGTCCATAGCACCCCGCCAGAGACCTAAAGCAGGACAGACCCAGCCCAACCCTGGAATTCTGCCCATCCAGCCAGCCCTGACGCCCAGGAAGAGAGCCACAGCCCAGGCAGCCATCCAGCCCCAGGGTGAGCGATGTGTGTGTGTGCTCCCTGCTCCCCTGGCTGTCCCAGGCCAGTGACCTAACCTTGGCTTTGGCTTCTTGTTGCAGTTGCAGGCCCGGCTGCCCTGGGCAGTGCCCAGCCCTCCCTCCCTGCCAGCACCCCCCAGCCAAAAGCAGCCCCCCAGCAGCCTCCAGCCCAGCCCCAGGCCAAGCTGGCAACAGTGCCCCCAGCACAGCCCCAGGTCCCCTCCACACAGCCTCAGGCCACCCCTCAGCATCAGCAGCAGCTTTTCCTGAAGCAGCAGCTCCTGCAGCAGCAGCAGCAGCAGCAGC
>NC_031790.1:411280-418321 GCF_001522545.3 Parus major
AGCAGCAGCAGCAGGAGCAGCTCAGCAGAAGCAGCAGCCCCTGGCACAGCCCCAGCCCCAGCCCAGCCCAGCGCCCCCAGCACAGCCACAGGAGCAGGGGGTGAGACCCTGGGAGAGGGATGGGGCACTGGGATTTGGGCTGCAAACGCTCCTGTGCCAGCTCCTGTGTGCTGGGGACACCTCAGCTGGCTGTTCAGACCCACAGAGCCCAGATCACAGCTGCCAGGGGAGGTTTGGGCTGGCCATTAGGAAAATTCCTTCACCCTGGGGGAATTAACAGTTATCTGGATGTGGCACTTGTGGACGTGGGATAGTGGTGACCTTGGGAGATTTGAAGAAATGTTGGGACTTGATGACCTTAGAGGCCTTTTCCAACCCAAACAATTCCATGGTTCTGGGGCCTAATTAGTAATAACTCAGTTATTACTGAGTCTCAGATGTCAGCACTGACCTTGCTGCCTCAGAGATGTGCAGTTGTTTGGATTTCTCATTCCAGCAGGATGTTGGGCTCCAGAATTGTGCTCTGGGTCCACAGAAAGGAGATGAGTAATGGATGAGTAGAAAGCAGATGAGGAGATCTGAGTAGCTGCTTAATGCAGCTTCTCTCCATCCCCTGTCATGTTGCCACAGAAGACATGTGAGAAACTGAAACATTATTTGTGCTTTACACACCAGGGTGGGCACCAGGCACCAGAGCTGCTTTGTATTGCTGCTTGTTTGGAAAGCTTTGCCTGATGCTCACAGGAAGGCACAAAAAGCTTCTTGGTTGTTCCTAGCACTGGGTTAACTTTTTAATAAATATAGTGGGAAGTGGACTTTTCAAAGGAGACTTTTGAAAGCACCATATCTAAAAATAAATAAATCAATCATCCACTTCACTAATCATCTGAGTGTGCACCTAAAATAAATGCTCTTTGCTTGATGGAAAATACATCCAAGAGCAGGGAACAGGCAGCTGCCCACAGGGAGGGGCAGGGAGCTGTGCCAGGGGCCCAAAGTGCTCTGCACCCCAAACCATTCCATTATACACAACTGTTTGAGTCCAGGCAGGATCTCTTTGTGCTGGCTCCTTGTGCCAGTTAATTCCCCTCTCCTTGTTTTCTTGCAAGTGCCACCAGGAGTTGATTTGACCAATAAACTCCATAATCCATGAGCTGGGGCAGCTGTTTGCTCTCTGTGTCAGGGCTCTGCCCTGGTTTGGGTGTTGTGTTCCTGCTCTGGTGAGTGACTTGGGGCAGGTCAGTTTGTTGAAGCTGCTGGGGAATTTTTCAGTGTGTGCAGACAGGTTTTGAGTGGTGCCCATTATTACCCTGTTCCTTTTAGGGCAGAAATGCCCCAAATGGAGCATTGAATTAGCCTTATTCCCCTGCTAGGCTGATCAGAATGGACCCAGCTGGGCTCTTCTGCTCCTACAGCAGGCAGGAGGGAAAAACAGTGGTTGGCTCATTTCAAAAATGGTAGTGGAGCCTGGACTCTGCAGAGTCTCTGAGCAGGAGACACCAAGCCAGGACCTGTCAAAGCCTTCTCACGTTGGGAGATGCCAGCTTAATCAGCTCTGCCTTCATTCCTGTGGTGATTTCAGCACTGCCCTTTAATCTCAGCACCAAATGTCCTGTTCTGCAGTGAGCAGCACAGGGGGTGGGTGCACAGGGAGCAGGCAGGGTGCTGCAATGCCACAGGAAGAGCAGGACAGCTCCCCTTTGTTTGCCTTCTGCCCCTGGGGTTCAGCACCACGCTGGGCAGCTCTCTGCTGTTGTGTCTCAGGTCTTCCCAAGCCTTTCAGCTGGGTTGGAAAAGGCCTGGGAATGGGGAGTTCCCAGGCAGGGGAGGGGACATGCACAGCTTGCTGCTCCCTGTGTTCCAGTTTTCCTGTTTTAAATCCAGCAGTGATATCTCCCTGACAGACAGATTGTGAAAAATCACACAATCACAAGTGGTGCTGTTGTTTATCTACAAAACCATATTTCAAGTATTTATGGCTTTGTGAGTGTAACACAAGACCAAGGCAATGGAAAAATAAAATCAGTGTGAGGAAACCCTCTGCAATTTCCACAGGGTTTGTAGCTGGGCTGTCTTGGCTTACACCTAAACCAAATGTGCCTGGTTTTCTCCTCCACATTTTAATGACAAGTACTGCTCCTGTGGTCCTTGCTTTCTTTTGTTTTCCTTCCCCTAAGAGGAAGTTTTTTGCACAAGATTTCTGCACAAGACCTCCACCCCTTTAGGCATTTGGCCAGTCATGTTTTGTCACCGTGTCCCTGTGACAAGACTCGTGTGCACCTTGATCCGAGTTCTTTCCACCTGTGCTGGATCTTGGCCTCTCCAGCCTTGAGCAGGTTTGAGCCTTTGCCAAGTCCTAATGGAGATTTTACCACAGGAAGGGGAGACACTCCCTGCCTGTGCAGAAATCCTGAAATACTGCAGAGCAGCAATTCCCCCCTCGGGGTTCCTTTGCCCGTCTGGTTTTTCCCCGGTCCATGACCGGGATGCTGCCTGTTCAGCAGAAGCTGTTTTCTCCCCGTGGCTGTGGTTGTGACCCAGGACACTGTGCTTTTCTGTGCTTTTCTCCCCTGGCAGGCTCAGCAGGCTCAGCAGCAGCAGGCTCAGGGCACAGCCCAGGGGCAGAAGCTGGGCTCGCTCACCCCGCCGTCCTCGCCCAAGGCGCAGCGCGCGGGGCATCGCCGCATCCTCAGCGACGTCACCCACAGCGCCGTGTTCGGCGTGCCCACCAGCAAATCCACCCAGCTGCTGCAGGCTGCAGCTGCTGAGGCCAGCCTCAACAAGTCCAAGTACGTGCCCAGGGCTCTGGGGTGAGGGGCCAGCTCAGCCTCAACAAGTCCAGGTAGTGCCCAGGACCCCCATGTGGGGTGTGGAGCAAGGGCTTGGTCAGGCTCTGGGAGATGCTCCATACAAAGCTCTGAATGGAGGTAGGCACAAAACTCTGAGTCTTTGTTTAGGGCTTGGCCCTAAACTTTCCAGGAAGTGCTGGAGAATTTGCCCCAAAGTTCTCATGAGTTCTCTGAGCTCCTAAAAAGCTTTGGGTTATCAGGGCCTTCTCTGGCTCACAAAAGGCAGTGTCATTTCAGCCACAGCCCTGGTGTGCACTTCATGCTCACTGCTTGACACCAGCACTTCCTGAAGGTTGGACTCGATGGTGCTGGAGATTTAGTGGGGCTCTGGTTCCCTAGGAGTTTTTGCTAGGTCACTTTTACAGTTCCTGCAGCAGGAAGCCTTCCCATGGGTGCTGCTGTTCTTGGTGGGATGCTGTTTGTAACCCCTGAGCTGTGGGTGCTGAGCCTCAGTGCTGCCAGGCTTCCAGCATGGGACTGCAGTAATTTACACTGGGTGTTTTAATTGGGAGGTGATTAGAGTGTTGTAGCTTGGAGCAGCTGATAGTGCTGGCCAGAGGACTTCAGGTGGGTAATGGCTCTTGTTTGGGGTGATCCCATCCAGATCTGCTTCCACCACGCCCTCGGGCTCACCAAGGACCTCACAGCAGAATGTCTACAACCCTCCTGACGTGTCCACGTGGAACCCCTTTGATGATGACAACTTCTCCAAGCTCACAGCTGAGGAGCTGCTGAACAAGGACTTTGCAAAGCTGGGGGATGGTAGGTCCAGGGGCTGCTTCAACACCTGCCTGCTCTGCAGAGGGAGGACACCACGGATTGGGGATGCTTTGGGGCAGGGACTGCTCGGGTTCCCCCTATTCTTACACTCCTCTGGCCAAATCCTTGCAGTTTCTTTCTGTTTGCAGCTCAGTGGTGCCTCTGTCAGGCAGAGGTTGTAGCTGCTCTGACAGTGCCCCTGCTCAGCTGCAGTTTAAACTCTGCTGCATCTCCAAGCTGGGATTGGCATGAAGGGACTTAAGTCATTTAGTGGAACAGTGTCCTAAAAATAAAGACAAGTAGCCTACTTTGAGAAGAGAAGTTTTTCCCCTAACTCTTGGTCTGCATTCCAGGGAAAGCTCCAGAAAAGGCAGGCAGTTCCACAGAGAACCTGATGCCAGGTTTCCAGCCCGCTGCCCCTGCAGCCCCGGCGGACGCGTTTGGTGGCTCCTCCTTCACTGCTGGGCCAGGTGAGGCTGGGGACATGGACACCATGGAATGGCAGCTCTTGCTCACAACCTCTCTGAAAGGGAAGGAGAACTGACACAAACCAAGCAGGGCTTTGGCACTGAGAGCTGCAGGGAGTAGAGCTGGCACTTGAGGAGGGGAGGGAATGTACAGAGGGTGCATTTCCAGGTCACAGTTGGGTGCAGAGACAGGACACTGTGTGGAGACAGAGGTGGGGCTCGTGGTGAGGGGGGAAACTGAGCCCCTTGAATTCCCAAGGAAGCTTCTTTAGTGTGTAGAAGTTCCATGGAGCTGGTAACAGAGTGAAACCTGTCATGTGCAGTGCTGCATCCAGGAGCTCCAAATGCCAGGAGACACAAATGCCACCCCCGGGTGACAAATGCACCTGGTTGATGCCTCCCCACAGAAATAAAACAACTCTTGGTGAGAGGAGTCTGGCAAGAAGCTGAAGAATCCTTTGTGGGGCAGAGTGACAAATCCATAGATGCTTATTTCTATTTATAAGAGGGGATTTAGGGGAGCTTATAACTGAGCTTGGTATGTTGGTTCTTAGCAGAGAATTAAGGAGTGGAAGTCCCTGACACAGGAGAGCTCCTGGGGAGTTGATTTCTGAGTTTGTCCAGCTGTGAGCAGTTTCTGGTGTTCCATCAGCCTTTGTGGATGATGCTGAGCAGCAGCAGCAGCTCCACACTGAGCTGTAAAGCACCTTCTGCAAAGCCTGAGGGGCATCTGTGTGCCCTGGGCTCTGTGGTACCGTGTTGCTGTCCCACATCAGTTCTTGCAGTGTCTGACTCAAGAACTCTCCAGTCCTGGGGGTTGGCACAGGGGAAGGTGTTTTGGAAATCTTGGTGCTGGGCTGGGCACTTCCAGCCCTTCTCTTCCTTTGCTCAGAGACAGGAGCCTGTCCCAGGCTGGCTGGTGCAGGATGCTGCAGCTTTTATTGCAGACACAGAGGCCCCTCACGGGCTGTGTCCTTTGTGAGGCCTCTCACCTTTTGTGCCTCTGTGAGGCAGATAACAACTCTTCCCTGCCAGGAAATATTCTGAGATGTGTGGGTTAAATTGTGTTGGAGAGCTACATGGTAACAGGAGTTTTGTTTGGTTTTTTAATTCTTTTTGATAGTGTCAGAGTGTTCCTGTGTGTGGTTGTGTCAGGCCAGAGCTGGGGCTGTGCTGGGGTTTTGCTCTGTGCTTTCTCCTTTCCTCTCCTCTGTTCACTCTGCCTTTTCTTTTCACTTCCTCTTCTCTCCCAGCTGAAAAAACAAAAGACATTCTGAGTTTGGACTCTAGCCCTCCTCTTCTGACTGTGCCTGATCCTTTCATTCCTCTCCCGTTATCCGACACTCCAGGTAACCAGGGCTGGGGGGATGGAGGGGGGCAGACTCCTGGGCTTGCTTTTGTCCTCTTCTGCCTCTGTTTGTAGGCACACCTGAAATCCTGGGCCCTGCCAGGCTCTGCTGGGCTCACTGGCACTGGGGATGGTTTTCCTGGCAGAGCCTGGGGTTATCTCATTGTTCCTAATCCCAGAAATGGATTAGGAGCTTTAGAGCTTCAGCACTGAAAGCCAAAAGTGTTTGGAGGGAAAGCTGAGAGAGTTGGAGTTGTTCAGTCTGGAGCAGAGAATGCTCCAGGGAGACCTCAGAGCCCCTGCCAGGGCCTAAAGGGGCTCCAAGAGATCTGGGGACCAGGGATGGAGGGACAGGACACAGGGAATGGCTCCCAGGGCCAGAGGGCAGGGCTGGATGGGATTTTGGGCAGGAATTGTTCCTGGCAGGGTGGGCAGGCCCTGGCACAGGTGCCCAGAGCAGCTGGGGCTGTCCCTGCATCCCTGGCAGTGCCCAGGGCCAGGCTGGATGAGCCTGGGGTGGAGGAAGGTGTCCCTGCCCATGGCAGGGGAGAGGATGAGAAAGGCTTTAAGGTCCTTTCTTATTCTATGAGAAATAATCCCCAGGTAATTAATTACCTGTTCTGACTTCAGCTGTTCTCAAATCATCTCCAACATCGAAATTGTAGGTTTTATTATTGTTAATCTTTTTTTCCTGTAAGAGTCAGTGTTTCTTTGGCTTCCAAGGTCTGTTGCAAATCTGAGCATCTTGTGAAGCACCAGTTCCATGTGACCTTTTCTGATTTGGCAAGATTTTCCAGTGCAGTTGGTGCCATTTCATTTACTTTGCAGTGCTGCTTCTAAGCCTTCTCCTCTGTGCACATTCCTGACTGCAGCAGCCAACACTTTTTAGCACAAGATTATGTAAGTGCTTAGGAGCTTATTTGCAAATCGGTGGGAATATTTGGAATATGGGAATGTTTTTATCTTGGAGCCTCTCAGCCCTCTGGTGAATGTGTGTGACCCTGCTCTTGCTGAGCAGCTCCCAGGCTCGCTGGAGGTTTGGAGGACCCCAGCTTCAAAATGTGCTGTGGAGGTGGCATCTCTCCATGAAGAGCTGAGCAGTTCAGGAAAAAAATAAACCTTTTATCCATAACTCTGTGGAACTTGCTTCCTTCTGGTGGTTGCTTAAAGAGCAGAAGAAACATGGTTTAGTCCAAAAGGAATTTTACCCTTAAATGCCCATAAAAGTTTGAGAGGAGAAGCAAAACCTGGAGTCTTTGTTCCCTGTGTGAGCAGTGCCAGGAGCTGACCTGGCCAGCCCTACCTTGAAAACAGCCCACAGAAGGCAGCTGACTGCACATCCTCCTTCTTCCTCCCCCAAAATGCTGCTGGAAGTGATGCTTGTCCTGACTGAAGCCACCCAGGCCATTTATTTGAGCTAAAGCTCAGCTGCTTTTTCTGCTTGGCCACAAACCTCCTCCCCTGGGCACCTGGAGCTGCAGGTGGCATCACTGGGCACTGCTCAGAGACCTTGGCCTGTCCCACCTTGCAGAGGTGCCAGTGGCTGCTTCTCAGTGTGTCCCTCCTCTTCCTCCTCCTCCTCCTCTTCCTCCTCTTCCTCCTCCTCTTCCTCCTCCTC
>NC_031790.1:419246-429345 GCF_001522545.3 Parus major
CCTCTTCCTCCTCTTCCTCCTCTTCCTCCTCTTCCTCCTCCTCTTCCTCCTCCTCCTCCTCTTCCTCCTCCTCCCCCCCTGTGGAATGCCTGCCATTCTTAGTGGAATTGTAGCTGGTGAGAGGAGCTGGCAAGAGGGATGTAAAAACATGGCAAAACATCTGTTAAAATAAGGGAGAATGAAATATTCATGCTGGAAATGCATTTCCTTGTGTATGTGCAGGAAAATGAGCCAAGTTGCTCTTAATGAGCTTATTTCAGGCTTCACCACTGACTGATCCTGGGGTGTTGGTGAGGGGAGCTCTGTGGGGTCACTCTGACTGCTGGAGGAGGGAATTTCATTGTTTTGGGGAACAAAATACTCAATGAGATGTTTTTAATCACCATAACTCTACTCCAGGCCCATAAATTCTGAGAAGATATCTGGCTGTGCCTGGCTGTTTATAACAACTGTAATAAACAACTGTATTTCTGCTGAGAATTTATTTGTACCAAGATGACACTGAGATAAAGTAATTGTACATGAGCAATTAGGCATGCACAGCAAATTAGTGGGTGTGCAGCAATGAGTTCACACCTTGAGCTGGGAAGATGCAAAGGGACAACTGCTGATGTTATTGGTGTATTTACTGAAGGACAAGGTGGTGTTGTGGTGATTTAAAGCAACAAAGCCAGCACTGAATAAGCAGTTCCAAAGCCATTAGACTGTTTTATTATTTATACTGGGCAGTAGAAAAGGATGGATATTATTCCCACATATGCAGAAGTGTAACTTTGGTGTTCTCAGCATGGCAAGTCTTACCCAGCAGGATTCCTGTGCTTTTGTGCAGTTGTGAACAGGGTTTCTTTGGATAATAAATAATGACACCAACCTGTGAACTCAAAAATTCAAATATAGGTGTGACAGTTGGATAGCATTCTAATGTTAGATTGTAAATGGAGTCATTTCAATGAGTTGGAGTGGCCAGATTTGTCCATGTGGAGCCAATTTTATCAGAGCTGTTCCACTGCAGGTGATCAGTACTTGTAGTAAATCCTGAAATTGTTCTTTACCTCTTCTTGTTCTGGGAAGCAACCCTTGTGAAAGCTAAATAATTAATCTCATTTCTGCAGCTCTGGTTTGTGATTGGGAAATCACTCATCCAGCAGATGAATAATTGAGATGAACTTCTCTCCCAGGCTGTCTGTGAGGACAGTGGGAAGCTGAGGAGCTGTGCTGCTGGGGCTGACACTGTGATGTGCAAGCTGCTGTAAATTGCTGGGCAGCTCTGGGAGCCCAGGGCAGGCTCTGCTGCAGGGACAGTGCTGCTCCTGCTCCTGGGGCTGAGCTCCTTCCTCAGGCTCTCAGCTCTTCTGTCTCCTCCCTACACAAACACTGCCAGAGATTCCAGCACAGGGAAGGCAGGGTTACATTACATTTACTTCTTAAATGTGGGGTTCAGCATATGAAACTTTAATAATAAACTTCTGTGTGGGCTGTTCCTCAGTGGCTCCTTGGGGACAGGAGCCCACGGTGGGTGAGGGTGTCCTCACCTCTCTTCTGTGGCCTCTGATGCCTCTGAGTGATTCTGGGGGACAAACTTTGGGGGACAAACTTCACAGCAGGCCCTGCTGTGACAGGACAAGGGCTGATGAAACTGGAGGAGGGTGGGTTTTAGATTAAAGACACAAGCTCTTTGTGATGGAGCTGGTGAGGCTCTGGTCGCTCAGAGGAGCCGTGGCTGCTCCATCCCTGGAGTGTCACAGGCCAGGTTGGACAGGGCTTGGAGCAAGCTGGGTTTGTGGAAGGTGTCCCTGCCTGTGGCAGGGGTGGGATGAGCTTTGGAAGGTCCTTTGCTGCCCAGGCCCTGTGGGTTCTGTTCTGGAGCCATTTGTGCACCCACCCTGTGCTGCAGACACTCCTGGGGCTCACGAGGTGAGCCATGAACTGAGCACCTGATTAACGCTGTCTTTTTCTTTCTTTTGCTTTTTCTCTCCACTGCCTCCCTCCCTCCTTTTCCTGCTTGCCCCAGAAAAACTGATTGAGGGACTCAAATCTCCTGAGCCTGCACTCCTGCTCCCCGAGCTCCTGCCTCTGGCTGACCCCTTCGGCAGCACGTCAGACGCTGTCAATGGTAACGCCCCAGCCCTGTCCCCTCCGTGTCACAGCATGTCCTGTCCTGCCCTGCATGGCCAGCCCTGGCTCCACAACAGCCCCTGCTGCTGGGCACAGCCTGAGGGAGCTGCTGGGTGGTGCTGAGACACATCTGCCTTTTCTCTGGGAGATGGGCACTGAGGGTTTGGTGTCTGTCCCTGCACTCCAGCTGATGTGGCAGTGACGTGGCACAGCCGTGCCCTTGGTGTTCTCTTGGTAGAGGAATGGTAATTACTGATGGAGGAAAATGGCAAAAACACCTTTATTTCTGGTCCAGATTTTGTGTTTAACCAGGGCCCAGGCACTGAGCTGGTCTGTCTCCATGGACCCTCAGCAGGATGAGGAGGAAGAACAGCATTGCCTGGACCTGGGGAGCGCTGGGAATAAACGTGCCAGGCTGCTGGGAGCCTGGCTGCAGCAGGGTCAGGGCTTTGGAGTGCTGCAGAATTGTTTTTATCCACTTGCCAGGTGCAGACACTGATTGCAGGCTGCAGGCTGTGGTCACCAGCTGCTCCTGTGGGTGGGTGTGACCTGGGGCTCTGGTAGAAAGGAAGGACATAACTACCTGTAATAGTAAAACTTCTTCTACTTTTGCAGTTTCTGGCAGTTGTCTGAATTTTAATGATCTGAATGCAAGGGGAGTCCAGTGGTCACTGTTTTCCTTTTGCTGGACAAGGATCTTGTGGATATTTTCTTTCTGTTCAGCTGCAGGGCAGGTGTTAGTGACCTGCTGTTCCACCTCCTGGGCATTTCAGATTGGGCTTGTACAAATTAAAATAAATAAAAGGGTTCAAAACCAAACAAACCCTTGAGCTGACACTTACAGGGTCAGTAAAAGATTCAGACAACTCCTGCCTCAGTTCCTCCTTCTCTTTTGCTTGCAAACTAACCTCTGGCTTGTCCTGTGCTGTTGTGTCCCCGTGGAAAGGAAAAGCTGACGCAGCAGTGGAGAGCCTGATCCCGGGGCTGGAGGCGCCGCTGCCCCAGCGCCTCGTGTCCCAGAGCGAGTCAGTGGCCTCCAACAGAACAGGTTGGTGAGGCAGGAGGGGCTGGGGGGCTCTCAGCAGCTCTGGCTGCTCCCACAGGGGCTGCTCTGCCACTGCTGGCAGCGGGGCCTTGCTCAGGGAGTGCTTCTCACCTCCTTGGGAGGAACGAGAAGGTTCTTCCCCCAAGGTGCTGGCACTGCCCAGGCTCCCCAGGGAATGGGCACGGCCCTGAGGCTGCCAGAGCTCCAGCAGGGTTTGGACAAGGCTCTCAGGGGTGAACAGGGTGGGATTGTTGGGGTGTGTGTGGATGGCTCTGATCCCTGTGGGTCCCTTCCCACTCAGCAGAATCTGTGACTGCACGGCCCCGTGTTCCCTGAGCCCACCATCAGGCTGTAGGTGCTGCTGCACTGCTCCCATGGAGTGGTTTAGAACTCAGGAGCAGTCACTGGTTTGTCCCAGGGGGGCGAGAAGAGACTCCTGGCCCTTCCTCATTGTGCAGCCTTGACTGGGCCACTTCCCACAGCAGCTGGACTCGGCTCTTCTCAGAGGAGCCTGGTGGGACTGCCCTGCCCTGGGGTGGAGCTCCCCTCTCTGCAGAGCTCCCACTTTAACCTGCCTCTGGGGGATTCTGTTCAGCTTCAGAGAGACAGAGCCCTGCTGGAGGTGCTGGGACCCTCTGGCCTCACTGGAATCTCTTCTACCACGAGAAATGGCAGTGTTTGTGCTGGTTCCCTGTGTGAGGGTGAAGGGGAGTGTGGGAATGTGAGCTTAACACTCTTTGTGTCCTGTTCAATGCCACCCTGGGCTGCTCACCTGGATCCAGACTCTCTGACTGGGGAAGACTCTCTGCTTGACTGTTCTCTGCTCTCTAACCCTGCTGCTGACCTCCTGGACGAGTTTGCTCCCGTAGCTTTTGCAGCTCAGCCTCACAAAGGTAAACTGGCCCTCTTGCCCCTGGCCTGGAGCTGAGCTGAGGCTGCTCTGGTTTACAGGAACAGCTGTGGTGTCACAGCAAACATGACACAGAAATCTGAGGGGGAAGGCCAGGACTTCAGGGCACTTCATTGCCTTGAAAGAGGGGCCCAGAGCATCAGTGCTGATTCCTGGGTGCTTTGCTCACTTGTGAGTTCCCCTGTGGCAGCAGAAATGCTCTGGCCTCAGAGGAATTGCTGCAAAAACAGTCTGCAATAAATTTTTACACTTGGTGGCACTTCAGAAAGAGTTTGTGCTGCCCATGGGGCTTTTGGGTTAAACAGGCAGTTGTTGCAGTTGCTCAGTGCTGTAATAACCTCCTGTGGCACTTTGTACTGAAATGTGTGGAGCAGTTCTGGCACCTGGGCTCTGAGCTGATCCTTCAGCCCTGCCACTGCTGCCTTTCCTGCCTCTGGAATTGGTGCTGAGCCTTCAGGGTCCCTGAATCTGCATTTGCTGAGTTCAGCACCAGGTTCTGTGTGTAAGAGCTGGGAGGATGCTTCTGCTTGGGGTGGCACAGGGCACTGAGCCGAGCTCCAGGGCTTTGGAGGGGCTGTCCCCAGCTGGGCAGTGTCCTGAGCAGCCTCTGGAGCTGCAGAAATGCCATGGAAATGGGGCTGTCCCTGTCCTCAGGGCTGTCCCCAGCTGGGCAGTGACCAGAGCAGCCTCTGGAGCTGCAGAAATGGGAGTGGGATCCTTGCAGGAGCTCCCAGGGTGTTGGGAAGAGGCACAGGTAAATAGCTGGTGATGGTGACAGTTCCTGTTCAGACAAACCTTTGTGTGTTGGGCACTTTGCACTGCCCTCCTACAGCATTTGGGGGTTGTTTTCCCTGGCTCTGATCCTCCAGAGCACACAGTAGTGCCATGAGCACTTTCTTGCCTCATCTCTCCCCAAAGCTGTTAAATCCCAGTCAGCTTTAGGTAGAAATCTCTAATTCCCACCAGGAGTCAGACCAGAATGTTCCTCTTCACAGAAACTGTCAGGTTGATGTGTCCTTGCTGGGCTCTCAGAAATCCTTCATGCAGAGTTGAGGAGCAGATCTGGGAGGGTGTTTGAGTGTCTAAAGGAACAAGGAGTGATGTGAGAGGCTCTGAGGGTACAGAATTGCCTGATGAGGTGGAGAAATCATCTCATCCCTGGAGATGGTTCAGAGTGCCTCCCACCAAGTGTTGAAGTGCAGCTGATGTGGTTTGAAATCAATGGAATTATCTCCCAGAACTGCCCTAGGGGCCTCTGGAAAATCTCCCACAGCATCTGGGTATGATGTCCAGACTTCCAGGCAGGTAAATTTGGAAATCTGACTTGATGTTGCCCTTGTTTTGTTGCTGCCTGTGAAAGGTCAGGGTTTTGTCTCATGTAGATGACTGGAATTTCTTCTGTGGTTTTTTCTTTCCCCCCAGCCCTTTTCCTCTCCCTGTGCATGAGAGCTGGGAGCAGAGAGCCAGACTGAGCTCTCACACCATGCTCATGACAAAGAACACCTCCAGTCCTTGGGAGCTGACCCCAGACCCAGCTGAGCCTTCAGACTGGTCAGCTTTTGTTCTGGCTCTTGTGGCTTGGCTTGCTTGGTTTGCTTTGATCCCTTCCACTTATTTAATTGTCTCTCTTCTTTCCTACCCAGACTTACCAAGTTTATTTCACCTTTTAAATAAAACTCCTGCTTCTAAATGCTGTCTCTGAAAACATGAAGATGTTCTAACACTTCCTGGCAATTCTAACCAGCCTCTCTGCTGTCTTTGCTTCTTTACCCTTATTTCTCTTCTCTGCTGCAGAAGATACTAACCTGATATCAGGCTTTGATGCTCCTGAGGGCTCTGAAAAAGTGACAGAAGATGAGTTTGACCCAATCCCAGTGTTGATATCCAAAAATTCACAAGGTAAGCCAGGATGTGAGGGTGAAAAAGGGAAGGAAAAAAGACAAACAGTGAATTTATAAATTAGTTTTGGGTGGTGCTGCAGGACCTGTGACTAGTTCAAGTCCTGAGCTGTGAAATACCAACAGTGTGGTGTGAGATACCTTGGCCTTGAAATTTCTGTAGATTCTCTGCTTGGGAGATTTCCATGTCCCAGACCAGCCATGCAATATTTGAGTTCCCATGGGGTGATTTCTCCATTTCTTCTGCCTGCCAGAAGGGCACAGAGCCCTCAGTGACTGAGTGCAGTGAGAGCTGTGTCCTCCCCCTTCTGACTGCCCAGGCCTTTGGGCTTTTAGGTGAGCTTGGCATGAGGCACAAGAAAGAATAATAATAATAATAATAATAATAATAATAATAGTCCTCTGTAGCTCAAAACTCCTGCTGGAAGTGAGGCTTTTTCACTTCTGGTTGGTGTCTTTCAGAGGTGGGACTGAGTGTGAGGAGTTTGGTGCATGTCCCCACCTCTTCAGAGGAGCTCTGAGCAGGCAGAGACTGGGCAGCTGCTCATTTTCATCATTCAGGAGATCTTTGCCAGCAGCCTCAGCCCCTGGGGGTTTGAGGAACCTGCAGCACTGGTGGATTAACAGCAGGAATTGTGCTGAGCTCTTCAGTGTTTCCAGGCAGTGTTTGACACCTGGCAGTGAAGGATCAGTGAGCTGAGTTCCCTCTCTGCACTCACCCCATTGAAAGGATTTTTTGATGTACTTGTGGAGGTTTAAAGACAAATCCAGGACATTTTTTTTTGTTTTTTTTTTAAAAAAAAGGCTTTTTTCTTCTTTTTTTCAATTTGATCACAGAACCTTTTGGCTTCCCAAACTCCCACTTTTGGTCACAGCAGGAATGTGCTGAACCCCTGCTCTGCACTAGTCTTGGCTTTCAGAGGCTGCCACTCCTTACAGCAGTTCAGACATGACAAACTCTGCTCCTGCTGGAAGTCAGAGATTTCTGCCAGGACAGGCCAGCTTGAGACCAGGGGGGTTGGATCAGGGGGTCTTGCAGGTCCTTTCCAGCCCAAACCATTCTGTGGTTCTGCCCTTTGGGGTTCCAGAAGGTCCCACAACAGCCCAGTTCTCCTCACAGCACCCAAAGATGCTCCTAGAACAGCAACCAGATTTCAGGATTTCAGATCTTGACCTGTCCTTTCTGTGGGCTGTGGGAGTCCTTGAATTGCTTTTGGGATCCCTTATTAAGGCCAGGGTTCTGGTTAAATCTGGTTTGCAGGGATTTGTTGGCTGCTGTGCTGGTTTGGTGTGGGGGGAGAGGGTGGAAGAGCGAGCAGGGGATTCATTGCTGTCCTGGTACAAAAAATGAGAAGAGCTTGAGCAAATTCTCTGTTTTGCTTTGACTTTTTTTCTTTCTTTCTTGCTCTTGAACTTCTGAAACTGTCGTGTGTGTGTGTGTGTCTTGCTCAATACTGAATTCCTATCTCTCACACTTTCAGGTGGGCATTCTAGAAACAACAGTGGAAGCTCTGAGTCCAGTCTTCCCAACATAGCCAGGTCTTTGCTGCTGGTGGATCAGCTCATAGACCTGTAGCAGTGACACAGTAGCAGAAGCAGTTTCTGTAACGTACCCAAACCTCCGGTCTCATTGCCAGAAGAGTTTCCTTCAGTTGTGCTTCTTTGGGGCTTTGCTTTTTGCTTTTTTTCTTTCTCGTTCCTTTAATTAAGAGAAAAATCTGCCTACAGGAAACAGCCACCTCTCCCCCTGGCTTGCTGTGGCCTGGGGAGGATCGTGGCTGTGTTCTCCAGGCTCTGTGTGAGGCTGCTGGGGTTTTCTGTGCCCTGGCTGTGGCCAGGGGAGCAGCTGGAGATGCCCCTGGCCCTGCTCAGGGAGCTGCTCTGTGGCCCCAGGCACAGCCCAGCCCTGGCTGTGGGCAGGAGCAGGGCCAGGGGTCAGGGCCAGGGCCATCCCCAGCTGCAGGACACGGGCCAGCAGAGCTGGTGGCTCTGAGATGCTGAGGAGGAGGAGGAGGAAGGCCCGAGTTCCCGGCCGTACTCTGCTCATGGGGCACGTGAAGAGTTTTCCAGCTGCCCCCAGCTCGTGGTTTGCTGTTTAACAACCCTGCTGGGAACAAACTGCGCTTCCTGGGGGAGGGAAAACCAGAGAAAAGAAAAAAGGAAAAAAGCCAGATTGTTAAAGCTGCAGAAATGACCCTAAGTGAAGCGTAACAAGGTCTTGAACCAAATCCATGTGAGTATGGCTGTGGCTGGAGTTTCACTGACCTTTCTTTGGGTGAAAAGGGCGCTGTGGCAACAGCAGATGTATTTTCTGTGACTTCTTTTCTGTGTTTGACTGGAAGAAAATCCCCTCAACCTGATGTAAATTGTGTATGAAACAAATTGTCCTACGGCTGTTTGTCTATTTTTAATCCTGGTTTTAGTCAAGCATCTGGTATCTGTTCTGGGTTCTCCATTTTCTCTGGTAACTGCTGTAGTGCACCCCAGTTCAGTATGGAGCCATTGTTTCAGTAGAGCAAGATCCCTGTGGGCCTTTGTGCTCCCCAGTGTCTCTGTGAACACGCATGCACTCGGTTCAGGGGGTTTCAATCAGTGCTGCTACAACTCCCCGGGTTCTCCCTTCTCTTTCCCCGTCACACGCTCGGTTTGTCGATAGCTGGACACGCTCACCTCGTTCTCCTTGGCTTCCCATGAAATCCAGAGTTTCTATCTCGTATTTGAGTGAGCAGAAGGACTCTTCCTCTGTAGTGGAATTCTCCCCAGCTTCCTGCTCCCTGTGTTTGTGTTTGTAGCTGTATTTATTAGTGACAGTGCGAAAGTGCGAGCGACTGAATGTCTGTGCTGACCTCGCTGGGAAGGGAAGTGCCCCGAGTTTGTGACTCCTCTTTCCCCTCTCCACCTCCTCCTCCCCACCCCAACACCACCTTTAACAAATTCTGTACATAGAGCTCCCATCGGTTGTGTCTCTACATTACTCTTCTTTTAAAACCTACACTTATTAATAAAAGTATTGCTTAAGTGTGTTGTATCATTACATGTGTATACTGCACTTTCCAAGAGAAGCTTTACATGAGAACTATGGAAATGACCTTAGGAAAATTGTGGATAGAACTTTATTATTTTTTTGTTTTATATTCCTAAAGCACAGGCGAGCTGGACTGGAAAACATGAAGATGTTATAGATAGAAAGTTATTGTATAGTCAGATACTGAGATTATATGAAAAGAGAATGGATTTTAAAAAGTAACCATCTACTGTATATTAGAAACAAAGATTTCTGTGAATTAAAGTACTTTTAAAGAATGTTTAAGATTTTAAATCTAATGGCGCTTGTTCAAGGGTTCTGGAAAAAATGACAAATGCACTGGGTTGTTAATAATGCTATTAAATAAGCAGATGTGAATGTTTATTTTATTGCTTTTTCAAGTAGCTGTTCATGGGTGTGGGTGGAAACACGAGATTTTAGGTCTGTTCTTAGACCTCCTTCATCAGGAAATACTCACCAGGTGTTTGCAGAATGGAAATGAGAGCTGAGTGGAGATTGGGGATTTGTTTTAAACTCTCCAGAACCTGTGAACGTCCCACGGGCTCTGGTGCTGCTCAGAACTGAGGAGTTTGTGTGAAAGCTCTGGGGGCACAGGGTGAACTCCCTTGGGACGTGTTTGGTGCCTGGCATTCCCCTGAGAGGCTGAGAATCGGTGTTTGGTAGCTGGTTTGGAGCCAGGGGAGGTGTTTGTGTCCCCCTGAAGGGCTCTGGGGTCTGGTGGAGCCCCAGCAGGGCTGTTCTGAGCCTGTTCTGGGTGCTGCAGACACAACCACAGCACCTGGAGCAATTCCCCTTCCTCTCAGCCTTGGGGTGTGGGAACAAGCTCTGGGTTTGGGTGGCAAAGGTTCAGAGGAATCGTTGGAATTTTGGTGTTGGCTCTTCCTTCCTCTCAGGGGCTCAGGTTGGGAAGGGCCTTTGGAAACCTCCTTGTTGGTCTTCAGGCAATGAGCACAAATTCCATCAGCCACCTTGTTCCTGACAATATCCACTGTGTTGGGAGCAAACACTGTGTTTTCTGTCCCAGAACAGAAGGGTTTGGGCTGTCCAGGTCTTCCCAGGATTGTTCTGGGGCCATCCCTGCAGTG
>NC_031790.1:429628-438454 GCF_001522545.3 Parus major
AATTGGGATTGTTCTGGGGCCATCCCTGCTGTGGAATTGGGATTGTTCTGGGGACATCCCTGCAGTGGGGCTGCTGCTCCTGCCCAGCACAGGAGTGGTTTTTTGTGCCCTTGTGTTTTTTGGGGAGGGTCTGTGCCCTGAACAGGGGTAACCTCTGGCTGGGGCATGGCCCAGCTGAGGGGAGCTGGAGGATGCTCTTGGTATGCAGGGTCAGACTGTTCTGTATTGCTCTTTAATGAGATTGCTTCCAGAAGTTGGAACAGTTTGCTTCTAGGAATTGGAATACAAGGAAAATCTCAACAAGAGAATGAAGGAGTGATAAATGTTTTGACCCCTTTAAAATTCTAAACTAGTAATTCTGCACACTGGTAACTGTGTAGCTGCTGCCTGCTCCTGGGTGTTGGGTCCTGCCTGACTTGGCCTTGATGGAATCAGGAGTTTCCTGGTAAAAGAATAGCTTTAGACTCCAGGAATTTCTCTGTCTCCCCTGACCTTTGTTTTGGGCTGTGCTCCAGAGGTGAGATCCTCACACTGTGGTGGCTGTTCTGCCTCTTGTAATAGGGAATAAACATTTTCCAGTTTTCTTCTTGGTTATTTCAGTGCTCTGTCACTTCAGGGCAGTGTTTTCCTTGGGGGAGCTGCAGGTGCCAGGGCTGTCACCTGGGGTAAAGCTCTTTCAGGTTGCTGTCTGAATACCTGCAGGGTGTGTTCCTGGGTACTGAGGGATGAGAGGGTTTTTTTAAGGCTCTCCCTCTTGAAAAAGAGCTTGAGTAGAGTTTGGAATCTTTTTTAGTGTGTTTATATGAGCCTGGGATCAGATATTGCACGCTGGTGTTGTGCAGGGCTGGGGAGAATCCTCATCTCCAAGCTCTGTGAAGATTCCTGCTGTCCTCCCTCTCTTACTCTGTCCCAAAGGTCATGGCTTACGTGGGCACAGGCACTTGCTAACACACATCAAAGTCAGAAATTCCAGCCAAAAGTGCTGTTCTTGGGCAGAGTGGTGTGCAGGACCATGAGGAATGCCTTTGTCCTGGGGATCAGTGTGGAGCTGGCAGCTGGGAGCTGGTCCTGCTCTGGTCCAGCCTGAGTGTCAGAAGGTCCCAGTGACCCCTGGCCAGTGTGGGACCACACTCCTGGCACCCCAGAGTGGCACCTGAGGGCAAACATGGGCTGCAGGAGAGACAGAGAGAGGGGTTTTTGTAGAGTAACTGGTCAAATGTTCCATATCTGCACTGTCTTTATTTAGCAGTGTCATGTACCCAGCTGGAGTTTCCCAATAAATAAATGCTGGTTTTGATGCCTCATGAACGGCTGCTGTGTCTTTACTCATCAGCAGTGCCAGAGAAGGGGATAATCTGTGTATCCATGGATGTGGTGGAGGAGCAGTGCCTGAGGGCTGTGATGGGAGTGTAAACATGAACAGTTCACCTGGGCAGGGGTCCCTGGGTGAGGCTCTGGCACTGCAGGGTGTGTTGGTGGTGCACTGCTCACCCTGGGTACCAAGCAGCCTCCTCTCCCTCCTTGTTCTTCCTGCAATTCCTCCTGTTTTAGTTTCCATGTGATTTTCTCCTATCCTCTTGCTAACGAGTCCAATGACACACTTCTAACCTGCCTGTAGTTCTGTGAAGGTAAGAAATCTTCTGTTTTGTCTGTGTGAGTCCTAAGGCAAGCCCAGCCTCCTGGTGGGCTCTTGGAGCTGGAGGAGGGCAGGACATCCTCTCCTTGCACTGCCTTGTTGTGCTAATGCAGAAACAAGCCAGGTCATTGGAGTTATGATCCTTGATTTGAAGTCATGGTATGGAGTGTTCAAAAACCATTTGTCTGGCAGTGGGTTAAAAGAGTAGCTGCTACTAAAATTCCTGCTGCTTAGGATTTACTGAAAAGCTGTAGGCTGACCTTCAGTCCTTGAAATGGGCCTGTTATTTCAGCAGGTTCTGGGGCATCCCCACGTGTTTCACAAAGCAATTCCATGTGTCTGTGGGCTGGCCCACAGGGAGAGAGGCTGCTCCAGTGCAGGATGGAATGACAGCAGCTGTCTGTCTGTCTGTCTGTCTGTCTGCTGGAGCTCCCCTCGGGCAGCAGCGGTGGGGAGGGGTGTGATAAATTCAACGCTCTGCGCTGGTGGCCGCTGTCACAGCTGGGTGGGACAGGGAGCTGTGGGATGGTGTGAGGGTGCTGTGTGTGCCCGTGTGTGTGTGTCACACATCTCCCATCCTCTGAGCAGTGGAACCCGTGCTGTCCCTGTACTGCAAACACCTTCCCTGGCATTATTTTCTCGTGGATTTGCCGTCCCTCTCCTGCCCATTCTCCATGCATGGTGGTGGTTTCCATCTGAGCAGTGTGATGTTCTCGTGGACCTTGCATTGTGCTGACCAAGGAGGAGGAGGAGGAGCTGGTTCAGTAACTCTCTTCTCTTGTGTTTGTAGGTCTTCAGAGGGATCCAGGCCCCTTCCCAGCCGTGGCTCTTGAGCTCTGTAAAGGAGATCCTGGCAGTGATGGACTCACTTTGTACAAGGCTCAGCCCGAGGTGCTGGAGGTGAAAGTGCAGCACAACTCAGAGCCAGAGTACTTGGCCAGGGATGGTCCTTCAAGCAACAGCTCCTTCTACAGCAGCGAAGGGGAGGGCACAGACCATGAGGGAGATATTCTGGATTGCAGCGGCTCCAGGCCTTTGCTGATGGATTCAGAAGAGGAGGAGGAGACGAGCAAGGTGTGCCCAGGGTTCCTGCAGCCGCTGCCCAGGCACGAGGCCTCCAAGGAAGATGCCCAGTGCCAGGCCCGGGCAGGGGAGATGCTGTTCCCGGCTTTCCACAGCGGGGAGGTTTTTAACGAGCCCGATGTGTTCGCCACCGCTCCTTTCCGAAGCTCCAGGAAGGTGCTCGATGAAGTGGATGTCTTTACCAAAGCTCCTTTTACCTGTAAGGGCAGCGTGGCTCTACGACATCCAGAGGAAGCAGATGTGTTTCTGAGAGCCCCTTTCACCAAGAAGAAGAGCACGGAGGAGTTGACTTTCCACAAGGAGCCGTTCCCAGCGCCCGCGTTCCCGAGCCAGGGGGGCGATGGCCGAGCCCAGCCCGTGTTCCCGTGCCTGGATTCAGCAGCGCACGGCCCCGTGGCCCCGCTGAGAGCTCCATATCCTCCTGCTGGCTTTGCTCAGCTGGGCAGCGCCCATCCCTGCTCTGCCAGAGCCGTGGAGCCCCAGGAGAGCATCCCTGCAGTTCTGCCAGAGCAGGGCGACGCGCTGGGCTCCGTGGCCAACAAACCTTTCCGTCCTCAATCCCTGTCCAAGTACTCCCGGCACTACAGCCCTGAGGATGGGCCAGGCCTCCAGGCCAAGCCCATAGCTGCTTACAAAGTGGTGTCTCACAGCAGCAGACAGGCCATAGCGGGCTCTGTCTCTGTTGTCTCTTCCAGGACTACGGAGCTGCCTGGTGCAGATCCCTTCGCCTCGGCGCCCTTCCCTTCCAAAGCAGCAAAGCAGAAGCCTTGACGTGCCAGGAGCTGGAGCTGTGCTGCCTGCAGGACAGCCTTGGGCAGGACCTCAAACCTCTCAGCAGAACTGGATGGCATAGCAATATATACATATACATATATATATATGTGTGTGTGTATATATATACATAAAATAATTATTATTTTTGGTCAGAACTCTATTTGCAGTGATATATAGTTGAACCATTTAAGTTATGTTTGTCCCAATGCCTGGCTCTCTCAGGATCCTTGTATCCTTTCCAGTTGTTTCTCACCTTCCTCCTCTCACTGTCTTCCTCCATTTAGTTCTTTTTTCAGTTGCTTTTCTCAAACCAGCAGTATTCCATTTTTACTGGTCCCGGGTGCAGGAATGCACTACAAGATGAATGAAAAGGTTTATTAATTACAGAGCGAGTCAAGCAGGACTTGCTGATGCTCTGGAAAGGAAATGATTTCAGAGGTTAGAGAGGTTAAAGGGTTGTTGTGACTTTTGCTATCAGTGATATTTGTGCTGCTGGGTTGGTGCCCTGGGTGTGGTGCCAGCGTGGGCAGCGCTGGTGAGAGCAGAGCCAGGGCAGCAGCACAGCTCTGCTGCCCCAGGGCTGGGGCCAGGGGCAGGGCAGGGCTCGGTGCTGTGATCCCAGCCAAGCAATCAGGCTCTTTCTCTTGCTGGAAAATCAAATGGTCACACAAACAACTCAGCAGAGCCTTCACTTTTACCCAGTGAAATTACAGTGTATTTCCTGTCAGGTCTGTGCTGAGGTGTAGGACCTGGAAATGTGCTGATGGTGAAGGAGGGGTTGTATTCACAGTATTAATTAATTAGTATAATGAATTACAGCGCTGCCCTCGGTGCCCTGCCAGTGCTCTCACCTCCTCTCACTGCAGAACCCCCAGTTCCTCTGTCCCATTCCCAGCTGCTCACTGAGGTTCCTCTTCTGTCCAGGTGTTCCCTGTGCCTGTCCCAGTCCCTGCTCCTGCTCTGATGGATCTCTCCTCGTTCCCCACTCCTGCCTCAGCCTCCAGAACTGCAGGAGCAGCAAAACCCCTCCAGCAGCATTTCTAGTGTTAAACAGCCCAGGCATTCCAATACTTCTGGCTGGGATGAGCAGCAGGAATCATTTCAGCCACACACAGCCCAGCTGTGCAGGGGAAATCATGCTATGACACATGACTTTTATCAGGTTTTTCACATATTTTGTACAGTCAGAGCCCCATAGAAATTCACTGGTTGAATGTTCATTGGTTCCAGGTTATGTAGCTCATTTCATTTCCTGTTGGTTACAGATCTCTTTGCCTCTGCTGTTTAATAGATCCTCATTCTTTCCCAGGCCATGCTGGAGTTGTTGGATGTTCCCTTAATGGCTGTAACCTTTTGTTAAATCTCCTTAATTCCCAATCTGCTGAGGCATTAAAGTCATCAGGCCTCACCTGCTGGAACAATGGCTTGGAGAGAAACCTCGGCTGCTCTGTGTTCCTCTTCCCTTCGCTCAGTTCCCCTGCAGAATATCTCCAGCTGCAGGAGACGAGCCAGGAGTTCTGCTGGATGTGGGGAAAAGCCTGGGGTGAGGTGTTGGAGCCCTGGAATGCAGGGAGGCCACGCTGGCTCCCAGCTGCTGAGCCCAGGTCAGGGGGGCTCCTGGAGCTGGGACCCTCCTGCCCTGAGCTCACAGTTAAATATTAACAATATTATATAACAGTATAAATATTGGTGCTTTCTGTCCTCCACCACCAGCTCCTGAAAACAGAAGTACTGTAAAGAAGCTTCTGGGTTTCCCCTGAGATGTTTCTTCAGCAAAGCTGATGCTGTTACTATGTTTTGTTGTTTTGTTTTTTGTTTAAATATACATCCAAGAGGTGGTTTTTATTTCAAATATACGTTCCCCCAAGTTGTTGCTGGATAGAATCAGTGGGAGACACGGAGAATGACTGAGAGCAAGCTGTGAATTGAAGGAGAGTGAGTGTGAGAGCCCCACAAGTGTGTGCCACAGCCCCTCTGAGCCAGGAGCTGCCCTTGAGCTCTGCAGTTCCCTCGGGAGCTGCTGGGAGCGGGGCCAGGCCTTGGTGCTGTGGGATGAACTGTGGGAGATGGAGTGAGCAGCTGCCCTGGGTAAACCATTGCTGTTACCTCTGCTCACTGCTTCTCCTTCCTTCTCTTCATTTTTACTTGAAAAGCTGTTTCAGAGTAATTGAGTGAGTTCTGTCAGTGAATGTCCAGGTCCCACGGGGCTGATGCTGGAGGAGCTTTTTCCTGTCCCTTCACACCTGGAGAAAGGGAAGGTGCACTGAGGTGTGCGGGCTCCACTCCAGCCCTGCTCAGTTTAGCTCAGGCTCAATTTCCAGCTGGCATTTTGGCAGCTTTTCTGTCCTTCAGGCACTTTACACGACAAGCAGGATAACTGTCCCCAGAACTCACCATCCTGCCAGACACATCCAGGGCTGAAACTGTTTTAAATCTCTTCTGGGGGTGGAGGCAGCTCATTTGTATCTTTGCATGTGATTCATAAAGTAATGGGACTTCTGGTTATGGTCAGAAAACTCAATTTCAATGCCTGTTTCTCTAACACTTCTCTCATTTCCAGCCTGTGCTCCTCCTAATCCTGCACTACCACTGCTGCAGCCTCAGCCTGATGAGCTGGAAGTGGAAATTTCATTTCCACAGCCTCTGAAGCTTACTGTTTTAATGAATAGGGAAGAATCATGCTAATTATTTGCCACACAATCAGTGATCTTAATGAAGTAAGACTTACGCAGTCTTATACACAATGGGGTGTTTTGAAATCAGTTTTCTGAAAAGAACCACTGCTTTCATGTCTTTTGGAATGCTGGAGGAAAAGGTGTTCACTGCCCTGGGTCCTCGGGCCCGGAGCGCTGTCACCTCCCTGTGACAATCCCGGATTGCTGCTGGGAGAGGGACTGGCTCTTGGTTCTCAGCCCCTGAATGCACTGAAGCCTCTGTTCCGAGTGATTAATCAGAGTTTCTGGGTGAGTGAAACAAGCACTTGGCTCTGTGCTCGCTGCTGGGACGTTGGGCCGGTGCTGGGGGATGTTTCTCCCCAGCAGGACTTTGGGGACTGTCCCCGTGTCCCCTCTCCTGTCGTGACTCCCAGCCCGGGTGAGCTCTGGTGACAGCAGCAGAAACAGGCCAGATCTGCTTAATTGCTGAACTCAATCACTCCAAAGTGCTAATTGCTTACTTTAACTCAGCTTCCACCAAAGACTCTTGTGCTGGGCAGTTGGATTTTTGTGGGGTTTTGTTTCTTTCCTGGTGGTGTTAAATCAATGCCTTCAAGCACACTGACAGACCCCAAAGCATTTTTACAGTAATGTCATGGCAGTGAAACACATTCCTGGAATCTGATCAGCTGCAATAGCGTTTCTAGAAATACCCCACGGGCTGTAGTTTGTGTGGTGGGGGGGTAAATACCCTCACACACAGCTGGAAACACTCCCTGTGGAGTTAGAGGGATAACGCTGATCCTGATCCCTCGGCTCCAGAGGGATGGGGAAGGAGGGAGGGATGGGAGGGAGGGCAGGGGTCTCGCTCCAGGCTGGGATGCAGCAGGTGCAGCATCCCACACACGGAGTCTGGTGCTGGGATAAACTGCACTGTGTCCAGCAGGAGCTGGGAATGGCTCTGGTCCTCAGGGTGACAACAGTGACACGTGGTGACAGCAGTCACACGGTGACACACGGTGACACACAACAGTGAAACACGGTGACACATGGTGACAACAGTGACACACAACAGTGACACACGGGGACACACAACAGTGACACACAACAGTGACACACGGTGACATACGGGGACACACAACAGTGACACACAACAGTGACACACGGTGACACACGGTGACACATGGTGACACACGGGGACACACAACAGTGACACGGGGACACATGGGGACACAACAGTGACACATAGTGACACACAGTGACACACAACAGTGACACATGGTGACATACGGGGACACACGGTGACAACAGTGACACACGGGAACACACAACAGTGACACACAACAGTGACACACGGTGACAACAGTGACACACGGTGACAACAGTGACACATCAGTGACACACAACAGTGACACAACAGTGACAACATTGACACACAACAGTGACACAACAGTCACACACGGTGACACCAGTGACACACCAGTGACACACCAGTGACACACCAGTGACACACCAGTCACACCAGTGACACAACAGTCACACACGGTGACACCAGTGACACACCAGTGACACACCAGTGACACACCAGTGACACACCAGTCACACCAGTGACACAACAGTCACACACGGTGTCCCACAGGCCGTGTTCCCCCAGTCCCCTCTGTCCCCCCTGCCTGGAAGATCCCTGGGCTCAAGTTTTGCACTCCGCTTGGGATTGTCTGTTCCTGGTAATCATGAAGAAATGTTCCACTTGTAAACTTATGTACATTTTATTAAAGCTGTATCTGATGACAACCAGCGCCTCTGTTGTGCCTTCCTTGGAATCTGGGTTTTAATGAGTTCTTCCTGTGGAAGTGCTGACTGGGTTTGGCCGTGCTGTTTTATCTGGCAGCTGTAAAGTCAAAGTGATCTTGCTGCTTTAGGCAGAGGATGTTTCGGTTTCTATTCCAGAGAGAACCTTTTGTTTCCAGGGCAGGACAGACCCTGGGCCCTCCCTGCGGAGCTGCTGCTCCTCGGCGCTTTTAACGCAGGGCTGGTGCATTGGACACCCGCAGCACGGGGAGGTGTGCAGGCTCGCTGTGTGCTGATTTTCGGTATCATTCGGCTGCCAAGACTCTGTAAAGCAAAATACTACTTGGGCTTCGCTGTACTTCTTAATTTAATTGCTGTCTTGGTGTAAATGTGCATTGTTTCTGTGCTGCCCTGTGGCTCTGCACAGCTCCCTGGCAGGAGGGGCAGCCCTGGGCCGGGCTCTGCTCCCAGGAACAGGGACAGGAGCGGCCTCAGGCTGGAAACTGCCAGAATTCCTTCCCAGAAAGCGCTGCCCAGCGCAGTGCTGGAGCGCTGTCCCCATCCGGGGGGTTTAACAGCCGCTAAATGTGTTAAAGTGTGCGGTACTCGGGCACACGGGTCAGCGGCGGTGCCGGGAGCGGTGCCGGTCCTGCCGGGAGCGGTGCCGGGAGCGGTGCCGGTCCTGCCGGGAGCGGTGCCGGGAGCGGTGCCGGGAGCGGTGCCGGGAGCGGTGCCGGTCCTGCCGGGAGCGGTAGCCGTCCTGCAGCACCGGGAGCGGTGCCGGGAGCGGTGCCGGTCCTGCAGCGGTGCCGGTCCTGCCGGGAGCGGTGTCTGCGCTGGCCCCGGAGCCCGTCCCGTCCCGATCGCCTCCGCCATGGCCGCCGTTCC
>NC_031790.1:438975-447969 GCF_001522545.3 Parus major
AAATTCCTCACACACCGGGCTCGGGGCCGGTACCGGGGGATAAATTCCTCACACACCGGGCTCGGGACCTGTACTGGGGGATAAATTCCTCACACACCGGGCTCGGGACCTGTACTGGGGGATAAATTCCTCACACACCGGGCTCGGGGCCGGTACCGGGGGATAAATTATTCCTCACACCCCCGGCCTTTCCTGTGTTCATGTGTCCTGTGCTCGCAGAATAAATGTTCATTTCATGAGACACACCTTCGCTCCTGTTCCATGTTTGAGGCTTCTGGCGCTCTGTGCAGTGCTTGTGTTGTGGTTTATGACCCCCAAAGAGAACCAGTCTCTTATTGAACAGCCCCTGCATGTGGCATTTACTGAGGTTAGCAGTTTTCCTCCCATACAGCTGATAAGGAGAGGAGCTAGATAATAACTGATCCCTGGTATTTGTGATGTGAGATGGGTTTTGTTTTCATTTTCTGATGTTCACTTTGCTTTGAAACACCGTGATGCTGTTTGCTGTACATACAGCTGCAGAAATCAGGTATTCACAGCTCTGAGACTGAAGCCTGTTACTCCATCACTATGCTTTGCTTTTCCTTTTAATGTTTTCTTCTTTTTTCCCTGCTGCTCTCCCCCTTTTACCTTTGTCTGAGCTAATATCACCACCCCAGGTGTTTCTTGCTGAGTCCCTGGGGCAGCTAAAAGCATCTGCAATACTCTTTCCTTGGGACAGTGCAAAAGTGGAATTTGGAAATTGTTAGTAAAGTTGTTTTTCTCTAGGTTCTGTCATATGCTGTTAAAAGATCATAATGTGACAACTCAACAGCCTTTCCACCAGCTTCTGCAAAAGAAACCATCCCTTCCATCTGCAGTGTGGCATCGTGCAGGTAAATACCAGTTAAAAATTAACAGGTTGTGGCTTTTTATTACCATATGGCAATGCTGAAAGTTTGCTGTTCAATCTGAGGATGATGATTTTTAGTGAATAAAAGTTAACAAAAGAAAAGCCAAGGTTCCCTTTTCCCTGCTGTCTCCTGGGAGGTGACGTGCCCGTGTTCAGCAGTGTTCCTGCAGCTCTGGGGCTCTCGGGTTGTGTTTTTAAAGCCTCGTGGCTGCAGCTCTGTGGAACAGAGGGATCACCCTGGGCTTGCTGAGTAATCAGGACTTGACTTTCATTTAAGCTCCTTAGGTTTGATTATATTACTTTCCTTCCTTGTTTTTGTCTTTGCAGTAAGAGGCATGTTTATTCAAACTCAGGACACACCAAATCCAAATAGCTTGAAGTTTATTCCAGGAAGGGAAGTGCTGGAGTCGAGGACTATGGAGTTTTCCACACCAGCTGCAGCCTATTGCTCACCTTTAGCAAGGTATCATTAAACACACCATGACTTCGGGCTTGGTCTGGGCTCTGTGGCTACAGCTGAGGTTTTAAGCACAGCTCCCAATCATTCTGCTCTTCCTTTGGAGCATCGTGCTTGGATTTGAGATTTAACGTTGTCTGAGATGAAAGCTGGGGATGTTGCAGCTGTTTTTCTGTACTCCCCACAGCTCTGTCACAGCAGGAGGCACCACAGGCTGGTTCCTGCACTTGGATTGAGAGGGGTTACAAATCAGTGTTTGTAACTCCTTCACCTCTGAGTATTGGTGAGCAGTTACTGCATCATCAGTGAGACCTCTGGCCCTGATTTCTCAAATGAATTCCCCTCAGAACACTCTTTATTCAAGGAGTAACTTGGAAATCATGCAACTGTTTAGAATTGGGAAACAGTCAGTGAATAGCCTGCAAATACTCTGAAATAAATGCAGCAGCTCACTTTGGCAGGACCTGGGGCTACCCTGAACTTCAAGACTGGTGGATTTCTCCTTTACTGAAGGTTTATGCTTCACTCAAAGACAGGCTGCTGTCCTGGGCTGGATCTGTAACAGGTCTTGGGAGTGCAGCTTTCAGTAATCAAAATGCACAGTCTGGAGTAAGAATCGGTTCTTGGCATTGAAGGGGCTTGGAGCACCATCCTGAGTCTCTGGGAATGTTTGGAGGCACCTCTTTGGTGTCACTGCTTTCACATCAGTGTCTGAAAACAAACTCTGTGTGTGGAAGGGCTTTGGGCAGGGCTGAGACCCATAAATGCTGCAGTGATTACCCCTGGAGATCCCAGGCCAAGGCAGCTTTGTGTACCTTGGCAGAATTGTGTGCAGAAGCTGTGGGGCATGGCATTCCCTCCAGGAGCTGGGGGTTATCAAACACGCAGCTCTGATGTTTCCACAGCTCTCCTGCAGGATCTTTGCAGGCACAGCTTTGTGCCTTGCAGTAATAAATCCAATGTGAAAGGTTTCTGAGGACATCACAACGTGTTAGCCGAGCGCTGAAGCTGTAGGATCTCGTGCCAAGGTGCATCAGGTTGCAGAGTGAAATCAAGTGTCACAAAGTGGCATTTTGTTGTCATCTATCTGCAAATAGACATTTTCATCCAGGATGATACATGTGCTGCAGTGTGTGCAGTGGTTGTGTGGATTGTGGGGAAAACTGTCTGCTCTGTGTGTCACTGAACCCAGATTATGGTTTTGGTAAGTGGAGTGACTTTGTTTTAAAAGTGAGCATAATTCCCTTTTGAATGTAATTTGGAATAAAAATTTCCAAAGAATTAACAAAACCTCCCTGGAGGAGAGGGAGGGAAGAGAATAATTTAATTATTTCAGGTGGTTTGGTGCACTTGCATAATTCCATGGTTTAGGTCTTTTCAAAATCCAGTTGATTTAGCAATGTAAATGCTCAGTGCATGTACAACTGTTTCATGTGTAGAAATTCTTTCAAGTGGGTGTTATGAAATCTCTTTTATAATTTCCATTACACATACTTTTGTGGTACGATTCCTGAGCCTTTCATTCATTGCATTTTTGATGTTTTCCAGTCTTTTAGAAGAATAATTTTTCTTCTCTTTGTAATTACACAAAACACTCTTACAGCCTTATGCTGTATTTACCTACAAGTTTACCACAATTTTAATTTCTTTTTCTGTAGATGAAATTTTTGGCTTAATCATATTGTTAAAATGAAAACTCAGTTTGTCAGATCAAGTGCATTTTTGCTCATTTTCCCCCCCTTTGTTTCCTTAACAGACAGTTATTCCGGATTGAGGGAGTCAAAAGTGTTTTCTTTGGGCCAGACTTCATCACCATCACCAAGGTGAGCAGAGCAGGGATGCAGCTGTGTGGAGATGTTCCACAGATGTGGGATTCCACAGAAGTGTCCACAAGTGCCCAAACAGAAAAGCTGCAGCGTGTGGCTGAGCCCTGGAGCAGGATCCCAGGGAAGCTGGGATTCTTTATCCAGGAGTGCTGGGCTGCAGGGGCTCAGCTGGAATTGGCTCTGGGAGCAGGAGGAGGGAGCTGCTGCACCAGGATGGGGCTGTGTGCTCAAGGTGTGCAGCTCCAGAGATAAAGGGATCTGTAAGAGCTGGGCAGTCAGAGGGCAGGGCACTTCAGGGAGGGATAAATTGGTAAATCTTGGGTCTCTGAAACTGTTGATAAAAATACCTGTCAAATAAACTTTATTACTTTAGTATTTGTATTTTGGAGAGTTTCACACCTTTTGAGCTAATATTTTAAAAGCACTTGCTTGGCTTGCAAACAAGGAGACCCTTCTTTGGCACAATCTGAGTCTGACTAAATGTCTTGGGCAAAGCTGGACTGGACAGAACATGAACTCTGTGCATCAAATCTGAGAGTCCATGATGGCATTTTTAATGTAAGAATCTCTGTGTAACATAGCAGCAGCAGGCAGGAACTCCTCTTCATTCTTTTTTTTTTTTTCCCTCTTCTGATTCTCACAGGAGAGTGAAGACCTGGATTGGAACTTACTGAAACCAGATATTTATGCAACCATAATGGATTTCTTTGCCTCTGGCTTACCTGTAGTTACTGATGAGGCACCTAGGACAGACACAGGTAAATCAAATCCTCAGGGAGAGGCCAAGGTCTGCCTTTGGCTTTAGCTTTTGGGACATCCAGAGGAGCCTCCACTTCTCCCTCAGAAAAGCATTCAGAAAAATTCAAATTTAAAACCTCTTAAGATGAGCACAGGCAGGAATTTGCAGCTTGGAATTCTCTCAGTGTTCTGACTTGCACGTTTTTCTTTTCCCAAGCTGCTTCAGAAGAAGATGATGAAGTTGTACTGATGATTAAGGAACTGCTGGATACAAGAATCAGGTGAAAAGAGAACATTGCTGCTGGCTGAGCTAGTTTGGTTTATTTAGGGAACCGTGTTTTCCTTTGGGAATGGGATTTCATGGTTCAGCATCTGATGTGGAGGGGTTCAAGTGCAGAGCTGGGAATGCTGTTCAGGGGAAAACTCTCTCTGGTTTTCATGTTGAAGCTCCTGTGTCCTTTTTGCTGAGTGACTTCAGAGCAGGGCTTGGACAGGTCCCTGGTTTAACCAGGCTGCTTTAGGGGTGGGAACAGCACACCTTTGCTTTTACAGACTTACCTTTTTCTCTCTCTGTATTAGAATTGTATTCTGTATAGAACTGGATTGTAATTGTTCTTTTCCCTCTCCATGAAATATTCCCAAGTACTTTATACTCCAAAGGAAGATTTCCTGGTGGAAAATCCTGGCCCTCAGTGGATTTTGGCCTTGCACTCTGTTGTGATTTTATTGGTGCTTTAACACATGAATTTAGAAACTGGTGGTAACAAATGAAGTCTCAGGAGTGGCTGCAGGAACCAGAAACTTTACACTTATTTTTTTAAGATGCTGCATTTAAAGTGATATCACGTGATTCAAAATTTTGTTTATCTCACAGCAGACACATGGTGCTGCTCAATTTTCCTGAAAAAGCAAGAAAAGTAGAAGTAAGCTGGAAGATCTTTCCCAGACATTTGTACTAAGTGTTGAAACCAGAAGCCAAGAACCACGCTGTATAAAGCTGTGACAGTAATGTTCAGGCTGCTGCTGGGTTATTTAAACTCCCTGGTGTCAGTCCTTGATTTCCCAGGGGCCTTTTATCATTTATTTTTGTAATTTTTGTAGGTTTTTTTGTAATTTTTTTAATTTCTGCCCATAATTCTGGTTTTCCCACTTTTCAATTTCCTTCATTTCCTCCCCCTGTAGCCATCAGTGCAGCAAGAAGCTGTTGGTGAGGATATCAGTGGTGGTGTATCTTCATTTTATAGCAGGGGATCCTCAGATCTGTAAGCCAGGCTACACATAGAGCATTTATTGTCCAGCAAATCTAAATTAATGCAGAGAAGCTGTCAGAAGGTGCAGGATGGAGGGAGTGTACATCTGAAAGGTCCTGTAGTGTGTCAAAAACTTAATTCAAGTAAGAAAAGTGGAATATTAAATCATGATCTGTGGCTTTCTGGAATGGAGATAATTTGCTGTGGTGAGTTTATAAATGTGTCAGGTTTGCAGATTTTTCTGTTAGCACTGTAGTTCTCAGAGGGTTATTTTGGAAATCAGTATAAAGAGCTTCTGTTAGAGTAACTTGATGGTTTTAACTTGGTCTGGAAAAATGTTGCTATGGGGACAGAGCTACAATGCTGGGCATTTGTGGCTGGCAGAGGGAGAGCAGGCTGCAGAAATGCTCGTGGCACTGCAGTGAGCTTATCAGGAGCTGCTTCCTTCACCCCTGAGCAGGATTAAGCTTTTATATTTGGAGCTATTTTCTATCCTTGGTGAGTTGTGGAGAACTGCATATTTATTTCTGGGAGCAGGGCTTCTTATCACAGGTGCCAGCTGTGCTGCATGCCGTGGGGGACACACCCCTGCTGTACTGGCAGTACCTGAGGCAATGATTGCATGTGCAGGGAGCTTTCTGTGCAGGCTGGGCTCTGCTCACACTCTGCCCTAAGAGTTCACTGATTCCTTCATACACTGCTGCATTCATCACAGAAAATGTTTTGCCTGCTGTCCCACAGAAGGTTTCTGTGTTAGACAGTCCAGCACAGCAGGAGTTGTTGGAAATGTGAAGCAGGTGGTTGTAGAGAAATAGTGACTGAATCCCTCTGTCTTGACAGTTTTTGTGGGTGTAAATATTGCTTTATTGAGGGTTTCTGGAGGGATCCACGGTTCAGCTCTGTGAGCTTTAAGTTGAATACTGTTTTCCATCAGGCCCACAGTGCAAGAGGACGGTGGGGATGTTATTTACAAAGGCTTTGAGGATGGGATCGTGCAGCTGAAGCTGCAGGGGTCGTGCACCAGCTGCCCCAGCTCCATCATCACCCTCAAGAACGGGATTCAGAACATGCTGCAGTTCTACATCCCTGAGGTGGAAGGTGTTGAACAGGTGGGTCGAGGAGAGGTCACAGAGGTTTCCTTTTCAGGAAAAGGAGCTCTTTGTCTCTTTCCAGCAGGAACAGGCTGGCAGTTAGGGAAAGCCAGGATGTATAGATGCAGGATTTCCAAGTCAGCAGCTGTATCTTGGCAAAGACAGAGAACTCTGCAGGCTCCTGGAGCAGCCCCTGGGCTGGGGAGCAGCCCTGGCTGTGGTGGGTGCCAGGCTGGCCTGAGCAGTGACCCTGGGGCAGCAGGGGAGGCAGGGGACCCTCGCTGGACCCCCCACACCCCTCCTCTGCTGAGGAGCCCAGAGCTGGACACACTTGTTTGCTGATACCTTTGTGCTTTGGTGACTTGATGTGATAAAAAGCAGCGAGCTTTGTCCCCTGAAATGCAGATTCTTTGGCATTCTCATGAAATACCTGATCTCTGGAGCGATTGTTTTCGTGGCCTTTGTGGTAACTTGACCAGCTCCTATAATTAAAACTCATTTCCTCCTGGCATTTTGGATTGCCAGTTTTTCTTACCTTCCTCCCGAGCCCGTGGTTGTGGAATACCTGCTGTTCTCCTTGGGCCCAGCAGGGATTTAATGTAATAAATCCTGCAGGCCTGAGAGCTTAAACTGTTTATCTAAACTACTTCTGGGTTTGATTTCAGGTTGTTGACGATGATGATGACGTGGAGAAAGAAGCAAATTCTACTTGAGCTTCGTCATCTGTGGCCAAATAACATTTACCTCCTGGTGTATGTAAACCATCTCTGTGCTGAGGAGCAAACAAATCTGCCTTGTCAGAAAAATAGCTGTACTTACTGTGAGAATGTACCATCAGTTCAAGCAGTTCAGCCACTAATTTATTAAATGCACTGTATTACAAAAAAATTATTTTGCTCCACTTTATGCTATGTCTTTAGAAAGAAATGGTGGGCTCAGAAAATGGTGATGTGTTTATTTATTGTTTTTTCATACAGAAACTTCAATACTAAAAAAAGAGAAGGCAGAAGTGCCTTGGCTTTTTTGTGAAATAGCAAATTAAATGTTTATTCCCCCAACCTGTGGGACTGACGGGAGTCTCTGCCCTTACTCTGTAAATGGGAGCTCCAAGAATGTTAATTTTATCAAGTCTTGTTAAAAAGCTGCTGATTCCTATCAGATTTTTGTGTGTGAAAGATAACTTTTCATTTTGGAGGATGTAACACTGCTGTGGCTTGTGGAAAAGTTCCCTCCTTGCTCATTAACACTGCTAACCATAGCAACAGAAACAAAAAATGTTTGTTATAAAAATCATATCTTCTAAAGTAAACGTTAGAAAAGAATGATCCTTATCAGCTTCAGTAAGCAGAGAGACTAATTAGCCCATTTAGCAGTCAGATCGTTCAGCCAGCATTAGTGCTGGGTTTAAACATGCAGCAGCTGATTTCTGGGTGTAGTTCAGCACCAGGAGGAAGGTGCAGTGCTGGAGGGCACGGTTTGCCTGGCCAGGGTGGCAGAGGGAAGGAGGGACTCTGTGTTTGCTCCTGCCACGTCCTGTTTGCTCTCCGGGGGATGTGGCAGGGCAGTTCCAGTCCTGCACGCCGTGGGAGAGAAGTGCTTGCTGTTGACACTGAAATACATAAATGGGCCTTTGTGTTTACTGCTGTTTGTAGGAATGATTCCTTCCTGGTGCCTGGCTTTGGCAGATGGCTTTGTGACCAACAATTCTGTTCCTTTTTCGTGGTCCTCATTTGGATTATGATTGGCTTGACAGCCTTTGGTGTGTTCCCTTTCCATCCCTTGCCAGTGTAATTATTCCAATGATCCCTAAACAGGACCAGTTCAGCTGGGGGAGAATCTCCTCTATAGCTCCACATCAGCCATAAACTTCGTATTGCTTGATAGAAATTTGAAAATTAATATTTTAGCTAAATACTCCTTCAGCTTTCACAGAGATTAATAACCCACGGTTGTTTGAGTTACCCTCTCAGGATCTGGACACTGGTGTGAGATCACCATGTTTCCTTTTCCTCTCTGATGAATTACACGGTGTCTAATTGTACCAGCGTATTGATGAGCAAATTCCTGCTGCAGGAATGCCCAGGCCAGGGTGAGCTCGGAGGGAGCAGCGGTGCTGTGCCTGCCTGCAGGGTGTGTGTTCTGCCCCTCACACCTTCCCAGGGCTCGGTGCTAAGGAAATCACCTTAGAGCTGGAAATCAGGGCTTGAAGTCAGCCCAGAAGTGAGGAGGAGAGCCCTGCAGTCCCGGTGTGTCCCTGCCCTGGAACAAAGGCTGCAGGTTTCTCGTGTTCCCGAGGTCCGCTGGGCTCCTCTCCGCTGTGTTCAGCCAGCAGCAAGTTCAGAATGTGCCTCATCCCGGCTCCTCTATGCGTCCTGATGTTGTGGCTTGTTTTCTGTGCTTTTTAAGGAAATATCTATTGACTTTTTAGTGTAATATCAAATTGAATGAATGGCCTTTTGTAGCCTTAGGCTTTTAGTAAGTTTCCAAGCCGGCTTTGATGGGGGTGGCCGCAGACAGACAGCATCCCTGAGCTGTCCAGCAGCACGGATGTCATGCCTCGGTCTGTAATGCCCGTCCCACTTCGCTTTGAAGATTCATCTTAATGGTTTCTTTCTCTTCTTTCTGAATGGGAGCTGTTGTAGAAGAGCCAGAGTAAGAAAGCAGAGGCCGTGTCACGGGGCTCCGGGAGCCGCTGGTTCTGTGCCCCAGCCCCGGGTTCATCTCCCGCTGCTCTCCGAGC
>NC_031790.1:448909-457892 GCF_001522545.3 Parus major
GGGACAGAGGGCACCGCCGCCGCCCCGGCTGTGGCGACGGGCGGCCCGGCCCCGTTATCCCGAATGCCGGCGCTGCGGGGCGGCTCGCACCGCCTTAGTGCCTTAAAGGGCGGATTGTCCGCAGACCGTAGGGGCTGTGCGAGCCCGGCAGGCTCGGTTTGCGCCCTGTGCTGGTGGGGTGGGCTCGCTGCTGCCGGGACACCCCGCCCGGGCCCGGGGCAATCCCGCTGTGGGTCCCGGCAGCCCCGGTGAGCGGCGGGGACGGGTGGGAAGGGGCGCTCCCAGCCTGGCTCTGCTCCTATCGGAGTCACCACTCCCACTCTGCTGGGCTGCTTTTCAGGCGTTATAGCTCCCCATAATTTGTTTTCCACGGGGCGCTCCGGGCCGGCTCGGTGTGGGCCGGGCACCGAGGGGCCGTGGGGCCGGCCCCGAGCTCGGCCCAAGGCCGGGGTGAGCTCGGGCCAGGGCTGGCTCTGGTTCTCCTCTCTCCGCCCTGCCTTCCACCCTGCCTCACCTTTTACACACAGCAATTGATGCTTTTATCCTTCCTCTTCCTATCGTCTTCGTGTTTCTCCATGTAAATTTATGCAACAGCGATCTGTTGGATTTTCCTATTTCCTTTCCACACTGCCTTTTTTCCCCCCTCTGTATTTTTGTGTGTAAAATCATTCTCTCAGCGAGACTGTGGTTTTTACACTTAATGTGCAAGTTGCCATTTCTCTCATTGTTTTTGTGGGATGGAAGCGGCATTGCCTTCAAGCTGTGGAGAATCAGTCAGGGACTCATACCTCAGCTCACATTTAACACCGTGTTAAAAGTACAAAGCAGAGCAAAGCTAAGAATAGAAAGGATAATTATTATTATAAATAGCTTGCTGCAAGAGTAGGGATGGTTTTGGTGCCTGGTGCTTGTGTTATTTGAAATGTGCAACATTTTGCTCTTTGTGTTTTTTGCAGAGATGAGCCCTGGGAACACCGGGCAGTTACTCAGTTGCGTTCAGGATTGAACCTGTTTTCCCCTTTTTGATACAAGTGAAGTTCTTGTTGGATATTGAAACATTTTAAGGAAAGAGTGAGAAGAGCATTAGGGGTTGTTTTCTCTTGCCCTGTTGCTCTGGGGGTGTATCTGGGGTGACAGTGGATTGTCTCTCCTCACCAAAGGGCTGCTGGTTTATCTGGAGCAGAGGGCTCTGATTTCCCAGGCCCAGGATCTGGTGATGGTGTTTGTTTGAGCCCTCAGACACAACATTTCTGTCATGGAATTGTGAGTGGAGATGGATAAACGTGGCTTTATCCTGCCACGCTGCCTGGTGGGTGCCCATCCACGTCCACAGTTTTATCCAATTCACTTCACACAGAAGGGTAGTTGTTAAGATGAGTTTTGAAAGAAAGAAATGTGACAGTGCTGCTATTGTTATCTGAATTCTCAGATACCTCAGTCTGTGACAGTGAAGGGAGAGCTTCAGCAGCTGCCAGACTGGAATTATCAACACAGTGTTTTCAGCATGATGGTCAGGTTTTACAAAATCCCATGGTCTGATGGGTTTGTGCTGCTGGACAGGTAAAGGAAAGGAGCCTCAAAGCCCAGTGCCTTTGAACAGTGAATACTGTTTAGATGTGCTGGGTTTGTTTGCAGTAGTGTTAGTGAAAAATAGGGTTTGTCTTGCTTTTGTGTTAGCCACTTGCAGTTTAAACACCTGGTTTAAACCCTGACTTGGGTGTCCTTTGGTCCAATAGTATCTGAAACAATTCAGGAAACAATTCAGGAAACAGGTTTTTCAAGGTAGCCAGGCTCCCTAGAAGTTCTGTAAATCAGTAAACCTGTCATATGCCATGACTGGCTTTAATGACAAAAAGGGATTCTGGAATTTAGCTCCTGGATTGTAGAATTCAGGTCTTGGTTTACTGCTGATTGCTGAAGATAAAAATGGGTTGAGGTTTCTAGTTCTGGGGTTCCCTGTCTGCCAGAGGGGACATTCCACCTGTGTTACACCTGGCTGCCAGAGGGAGTGCTTGGAACTGCTGCTCTGCTTCTTTCCTCTCCTGCCCTTTTTAGCTGCAGAGGGAGTTGTGTGCGTGGGCAGCCAGAGAAGTGTCCAGGGGACAAATGTGGATGTTTTTCTGGTTTGCTTTTTTCCCAGCCTGGAGGTGATGAGTTGAGTGTCAGCTCTCCCCTGTGCAGCTCCCAGACATAACAATGACAGTGATCTTGTGCTCCTCAGGTTGGGCAGAAAAAGGGATGTTTTGGGACTCACACCTCCCTGAACTGCCAGGCAGCAGCAGCAGGAGCTCCTCCAGTGGGGCTGAGCAGCAATTCTGGATAAAGGATTCCTTGGAATTGCCAGGTGAATGTACAAGGTCTGTGGAAATGAGTTAACAGTATTAGGAAAAGGAATCTGGAAGTAAACCCAGCCTGAAGTTTTTTATGCTTTTGTAGAAAAGGATTACAAGAAGCAGTTCCTTCATGTACCTCGAGAAGATAATTTACTTGGAAGGTGTGATTCATTTAATTTACCTGGGAACATGCCATGAAATTAAGGAACCTGAGCTCCAAAAAAATTATTTCACAGGGAAAATAAAGTTGTCAGAAAAAGAAAAAGTGACTGGCAGCTTTAGAAATCAATAATGTCCATTTGTTGAAAATGTTATTCTGTTAAAATGACCCTCTTTATAGGGAATTCTTTACACAGCTGGTGTTAAGAAGGCCTAGGATTTGTGCTTGAGTATTAAAAATCAGCTCTGTGAGAGAGCTGAGTGTCAGGAGCAGCTGAATGCCTGTTCTGGTGGCTCCCCAGGTAAGGTGTTTAAGGCAAACCTGCAAGAAAGGAAATGTTTTATATTCGAGATTATATTGTTCCAAGTATTTCACTTGAGAGAAATGCACAGAGAAGTTATGACTGAGATAATTCAGTGATTCAGGAGTTGTCTGATGAGATGATGTGGTTTGAATTGGTCTTTCCAGACAGGGGTGTTGTGTTTCCTGAGGCTGCCAGGTAGGAATTCCTGCAGTGTCCTTGCTGCTCTCCCCCTGCAGCTGTCAATTCACAACTACAGCTCTGCACGAGGAGGAAATTCCCAGGGCTGGCTTTTTGTGTCATGTGCATTTCACCTCCAACAATGCCAGCTCAGGGCTCGTCAAAGCAGGGTGATTAAATATCATTATAGATCCTGGTGTTCTGGAGTGCTTCCTCTTGCTGCTGCTGCTTGTGCAGGGTTACAGAGGGCAGGTGTGACGTTGTGAGAGCATTGTGTGGAAGGGTGTCTAAATGTGCACTGAAACCAAAACTCCTTCCTTTTGTGTCTGCTGGGGACCTGAAACTCACAGAGGGCTCTTTTGGGGAGTGTTCTGCTCAAAGTTTGTGCGTTTTCAGCACCTGACATCCAGGCTGGTGGTGCACCCTGTGGGACCCTGATGGGATTGCCTTGGAATTCCATCCAAACCAACATTTCCATCGAGCCCTTTCAAAGAACTGTCACTTTGACAGAGAAATTGTCATTTCTGAGGGGGTTCCTGACAAAGCTCTGTGCACGTGGTGTCTTTTCATGTCTTGGCTGTCAGTGATGTCTGTGTTGAGCCTTGGTTGTGGCAGGCAGAGCTGGGAGTGCAGGAGTTGGAACCTGGTGCTCACACCCAGCTTCCCCAGCTGTGATTTTGGTGTGAGATGATTCCCTTCTCCCCACACAGGCATCTTTGCTTACCTCAACTACCATGTTCCCCGGACGAGGCGGGAGATCCTGGAGACCCTCATCAAGGGGCTGCAGCGCCTGGAGTACCGGGGCTACGACTCTGCAGGTGCCTCCCTCAGCTCCTCTGGGAACCTGGATGGGATTGGGAATGGTTTCTGCCACCTTCTGCTATTGAAGAAAGCTGTAACACAAACTGGATGTGCCTGTGGTCAGAGGTTTGGGTTAATTTCAGTGTAAAGATTTTTAAAAGCATTCTTGATGTTTGGTGGGTTTTTTTTTTCCTGAGGCTTTAAAAATACTGACAAGGTGACAAAGGGAAAACTTAGTTCTGATCTAAGGGGTTTCTTGCCTTTATGTGGCAGGCCAGCTTTTGGAGAAAGGGCTCAGGAAGAATCAAAAAGGCCAGAATTTGTTTCCATAAAATGCTGTAATAACTTCTGCACTTGACTCTCTTTCCACTGTGGGGTTTAGGTGTGGGACTGGATGGTGGAAATGACAAAGACTGGGAAGCCAATGCTTGCAAAATCCACATTATCAAGCAGACAGGGAAAGTGAAGGCTCTGGATGAAGAGGTTCACAGTATGTATCTCCCTGTCCTCCTTTTCCCCCAAATGTCCTCTCACCTCTGTGTGTTTTGAATGTTTTACCTGTTTTACCCAAACCACAAATTTCCAAGTAACTGGTGTGTAAGGAGACAGAGTCCCGTGGTCCCTGAGGCCTGGTGAGACTCCCAGCCTGGCCTGGGGTGTGAACAACCCCTGAGGACTAAACCTTTGTGCTGCAGAGCAACAGGACATGGATCTGGACATCGAGTTTGACGTTCACCTGGGCATCGCCCACACGCGCTGGGCCACGCACGGGGAGCCCAACCCTGTCAACACCCACCCGCAGCGCTCCGACAAGAACAATGGTCAGTGCCTCCTGCAGCTCCCCTGCAGCTCCCCTGCAGCTCCCCTGCAGCTCCTGCAGCTCCCCTGCAGCTCCTGCAGCTCCCCTGCAGCTCCCCTGCAGCTCCTGCAGCCTGGGGAAGAGCTGCTGCCCCCTCCATGTCCCAGCAGGGGTGGCTGGGCAGGCTCTGGGCTCGTTCAGGCCTGATGGAACAGCTGAGCCTGGTTGTGGTCAAGCTGCAGGACTTGGGCTCAGGTTCCAGCCCCAGGGATGTTCCCCACAGTGAGGGATCCCAGCAGGGTTGGGGTGGGTGCCAGGGCTAGGATGGGTGTGTGGGCACAGAGAAAGGACGAGAAGACAGGAGGAAATGAGGCTGAAGTGAGAATTTTTGTGGCAGCAGCAGCAGCAGTGTGCAGTTCTTTGCTCCCAGCAGGAGCTGCCAAGTGCTCAGGTGTCTCCAGAGGCTCTGCAGGGTGTTGGTAGCCCTGGGACCACCCAGGTCACTGTTAACCCCTGCCATTCCAGGGGGGCAGAGCAGGGAATGGCACCAGGATGTGAAATCACATGAGTGGGCTCTGCTGGCAGGCTGGGGCTGGCACGGGGCTGAGCAGGGCATTTCCTCTGTCCCCAGAGTTCATCGTCATCCACAACGGCATCATCACCAACTACAAGGACCTGCAGAAATTCCTGGTGAGTCACCCCTGGGGGGTGAGACCCTCCCTCCTATCCCACTCCCCTTTGCTCTCACAGCCTTTCCAGCTCACACTCTCACACTCCTTTACTCACACTCACTGCCCTCGCTCTTCCTCTCACAATTTAAAAGGCAGGAAGGATGGAAGGAGAGTGTGAGAAGAGGAGAAAAGGAAAAAAGGCAGGGAGGTAAAAGGAAAAGCAGAGCAAAGGATGGGAAAAAAAGAGGGAGAAAAGAGTGAGAACAACTGCAGTATGAAAAGAAAAAGGAAAGGAAAGGAAGAGCAGGAAAAAGGAAAGGCAAGAAAAAAGGAAAGGAAAGATGAGGGAGGAAGGCAGGAGCAAAGAAAAAGAAGAGCATGAGAAAAAGGGAAGAAAAAGCTAAAGGCAAGGTGAAAGAAAGGGAGCAGTAAAAAGAAAGAAAGGAAAGGTGGGAAGGAAAGAAGAGTGAGGAGGAAGGGAAGGAGGGCAAAGCAAGGGGGAAGAGGAGGCAGAGCCACCCACACAGGCTGTCCCTGCAGGAGAGCAAGGGCTACGACTTCGAGTCGGAGACGGACACGGAGAGCATCGTCAAGCTGGTCAAGTACATGTACGACAACCGCGACAGCGACGACATCAGCTTCTCCACGCTGGTGGAGAGAGTCATCCAGCAGCTGGTAATGGGCACAGTGCCACCCACACACCCCAAAAACCCCTGCCCCCACTGCTGCAGGGTGCTCTGGGCATGGCTTTGTCTCTCCTGCTCGTCTCAGGGGGAATGAACGTTCGGTTTCCTTGTCAGTGTTGATCTGGGAAATGTCTCAGTTCCTGGCACAGCAGCCCCTGGCTGGGCTGGTGGGAGTGGGGAGGGAGCTGGCCTGGGGGAGTCTGTGCTGCTTCCAGTCCTTTCCAAAGCTCCAGCCAGGATTGCTGCTGACCCCTGGTGGGAGCTGCTCCGTGGAGCCTCTGCCTCCACTGCCTGGTTGTGTGCAGGAGCAGGATCCACCACGGTTCACCTCTCGCCCCACAGCACCTGCATCAGCTGAGTTTTCACTGGCTCACCTGCCAGGAGCTGCTGTAGCAACAGGCCAAGAGCTTGTGTTGCTGGCAGGTTGCTCAGGTTCTCACCTGAGAAAACACCCCGAGGTTTTGGTGCTTCTTTTAGCAGATCTTTGCCTCTGTAGGTCCCCTCAGTGCACCCTGAGCTAAGGCAGGACTCACCTGGATAACCAAGGGAGTCTGAGTGTCTCTCTGGGGCTTCAGGAGACTCATTCAGTGGTTGAGGAAGTGCTGCCAGGCTCAGGATCCTTCCAGGATGGGGGGGCTGGGGTTACAGATGGTTCTGGAAACATCTCTGAAACCTCTTTGGTGTCTCTTGTGCCTCCACAGAAACACAGGAGCAGTTTCTGTGCTGGGAACACTCAAACAGTGGCCAGGTCTCAGCTGAAGGGATGAACAGTTTGTTTCTCTTGTTGCAGGAAGGTGCTTTTGCCCTTGTGTTCAAGAGTGTTCATTACCCTGGGCAGGCAGTTGGTACCAGGTGAGTGTTGTCATGGGGAGGAACATTCCTGCAGCCTGTCTGTCACTTGTTTTTGTGCCCCCACCTTAGAAGACAGTAGAGATCATTCTCATCATGCTGGGAAGAGGGTGTTTGTTGTTTTGAATTTCCTTTCTCTTGTTTTCCATCTGCCATAACAAAAAGTTCCCAGAAATATTTTGGAAATTTCTTACTGACCAGCTGTACCTGGTCTGGATCAGCTTTATCTTGGTATCCTCTGCTTATGATTTGAAAGGAGATGATTTTGCCTTTTCCTTTGTGCTTGGCCAAATCCTCCACTTGGCCTGGAACCTGGGCCAGCCTCGTGTTCAGGTTTATATCCCACTTTTAAACACCAGCATCAGCTGGGGTGGTTTGAGCAGGGTTGAACCTCAGTGCCAGCAGTTGTTTGT
Organism: Parus major; assembly: GCF_001522545.3. Lineage (NCBI taxonomy): Eukaryota > Metazoa > Chordata > Aves > Passeriformes > Paridae > Parus > Parus major. The sequence continues at coordinate 456,103 of NC_031790.1, forward strand.
AGATTTGTCCAGCGAGGAGCAGCTCCTGGCTCAGGTGTGCAGTGACTCTGAGTTTGTCTAACCCTGCTGCAGGTTCCTCACGTCCTCCTGTTCTTTACCCCACAATCCTTTCTGTGTTTGCTCTGGGGGGCTCTGGCTGTGCCCTGGTGCAGCTGAGCTGCTGCTGGGGGGTCCTTGGAGGGGGTGTGGGCCAGCTGGGTGTCCCCAGGTGCTGAGGCTGTCCCTGTGTCCCTGCAGGCGAGGCAGCCCCTTGCTGATCGGCGTTCGCAGCGAGCACAAGCTCTCCACTGACCACATCCCCATCCTGTACCGCACAGGTGAGCGTGGACAGCTCCCCTGGGGCTGCTCTGAAACACAGCCTGCAGCTGCAAATCACAAATCAAGCCATTGTTAGAGGGGGTTTTTTAAAAAGCCACTTTTTAACCATGTCTTCTACCCACCTTGGACCTCAAGTGTTGTAATCTAAGCTGTAATGTCCAGTTATTGCAAGGAAAATACATCTTAGTGTAGTCCTGGAATGGCTTGGGTTGGAAGGGACCTTAAAGCCCATCTTGTTCCAGCACCCCTGCTGTGGGCAGGGTCACCTTCCAGTGTCCCAGGGTGCTCCAAGCCCATCCCAGCCCCATCCCAGCCCCATCCAGCCCCATCCAGCCCTGCCTTGGACACTGCCAGGGGTGTTGGAATAGTTCAGTATAACAAATTCAGCAGGACAGTTAAACTGAGGCCTGTGTTCTGCGTGTGGCACGTTGGCATTTGTGAGCCTGGTGGTTTTTCAAGAAGAAAGATGAGAGAGCTCTGCAGGCCTGGCACTGTCACAGACCTTGCCCCTGCCACCCCAGATCATTTGTAGAAGCTGTCACCCTTCGTGGGACAGTGGCTGTTCGTGTTGTCTGTCCATCCTGCTCTCACACGTGTCCTGCCACCACAGACACCCTTGAAAATGAAAAGTGGCTAAGAATGAATTAGTCTGTAATTCCCTGTGCTCAGAGGGGTGTGAGCCTGTGCAGTCCCAGGAGCTGGACTTGTCTTCTGGGCAGTGCAGGGACCCGAGGAATTGCTGCTTCCTAACAGTAGCTGCTGATCCCCTGCTGCAAGAACCAGTCCCAGAACTTTGCCTTCTGATTGGATGATTAGCAGAAATATTAGTGTGTTTATGCAGCACTGTATTATTTTACTGATTATCTCAAGTCTGGTTTGTTTTTTGTGCACTTTCAGCCGTACAATCTATGGATCATTCTTTTGATGGAATATCCATAAAAATGGAGGAAGGTGCCTACCAGAGAAAAGCTAACACTTGAAATTTCAGACAAATCATCCAGTTCCTTAGGAGAGGAATCATAAATGGGGCCAAGATGCATTGTCTTTTTAATGTGTGGTCATTGCTTTCCGTGCAGTGAAGCACTTGGGAGAATCCAAATTCCTTCTTGATCAGAAACACCAGCAGCAGCACACAGGAAAATCCACCCATCCCATCTCAAATACTGAGACCTAATGCTCAGCATATGTGCACAAACTGATGACAGTGCAGCTTGTACTGAGCATTCCTGCAGCTCTGGCTACAGAAACCGTGAATTACTGTAAAAATAAACCCCACTAAAGCAGGAGGAGGCTGTGTTAGTCCATTAATCCTAATGCCAGCACTGCCCAAAATTCCTCCTGGAGTTTGTGCTGTCAGAGCTGTGTCCTCCCCTGGGCACGGTGTGAGTCTGAGCTGCAGCCTCCCAGTGAGCCTGGGACTTCCTTCCTTTCTTTCCTTCCTTCCTTTCCTTCCTTCCTTTCCTTCCTTCCTT
>NC_031790.1:458352-460404 GCF_001522545.3 Parus major
TTCCTTTTCCTTTTCCTCCCCTGTTCCTTTTCCTTTTCCTCCCCTGTTCCTTTATCATGGGGAACCATCTGTTCCTCACTTGCAGGGCTTTAAAGGCCAGGCCATCACAGGATGGGGAGAACCAGGCTCACTCCTGAAGCCTTTTGTGTCAGGGGGAGGATCTGGTTGTTGGTGACTGGAAATAAATGGGATTCCACCCTCGGTGGCCTCAGGCACTCCCTGGGTGAAATATCCGAGCTCTCTCTTGCTGGAGGAGAAGCAAACCTGGGTTTGCTGGGAGGTGAACGGTGTTCTCCCCCAGGAGCTGCTTTACCTGGCTCCAAGCATCAGGAGAGATTTTGTTTCCTCTTTCCCCAGTGTACCTCTCTCTGAATAAAGTGTTTGAAATAAAACTCCATAGCCAGGAAAACCCCAGGGGCTCTGAGGTCCCTCAGCTCTCAGAGGCACTGAGGATTTTCTGAGAAATTGCCTCAGCTGCCCATTTTTACTGTACCTGGGTAAATCCTCCATTCTTAGGTGCAAAGGGAAGAGATGAAAAGATTCCTTCTGTGTTGCTTCCAAATTGTAGTAAATGAGGTGTTGGTGCAGTGGAGCAGCAGCCAGATTATTCACAGATAAATGGACAACCCTTGGGCAAATCCACAGATGAAATAAAAGCCATGACTGGCTGATAATGCTCACTGGAAATGCCCAACCCTTGGTAATTGGCAGTGCAGATGTGCACAGTGACCACCCTCCAGTGCAGAACTGTAATGCAGGAAAGCAATGCAACATCATGAAGCCAATGCAGGGAAATGCTGTGTTTTGAGAAAGCAGATTTGCATGTTCTGATCAGGGCTGGGTGCTTGTGTGGGGAGTGGCCACTACCAGCTCTGCTCTGTCCTTCCTCAACACCAAATCAGTCTGTCCTGCAGCAGCAACAAAGGCATTGCTTTTCCTCACTTGCTGACTTGAGAACTGGGCTGGGAAGCTCTGAATCACAGGCTGGGTGATTCTGTTTCACTGGTACCAACATGAAAGCAGTATTTTTCCTTTACATTTCCATCTGCAGAAGTGTAAATCAGAGCACCACGAGCTCTGCTTGCATCACTGAACCAGATCAGTGTCTAGCAGGTGAAACAACATCAGGATTATGGAATAAATATAGAATGGAGTAACTTGAGTGTTGCTGCTCTTCAGCAATAGTCCCATTTTGGGAGATAAGCTGATTAATCCACCCCCACCCTCCCCATACCCTGCACAATGACTGGCAAATAACTCTGCTGGAGGCTGGTGCTGAGCAGTAGGTGTTGGGTGCCTCATCTGCATCCCTGATGAGCTTCACCACGGAGCAGCAGCTTGGAGGAGGAGGAGGAGGAGGAGACAGAATTGGGAATTACCAGAGCACTCCAGAAAGGATCCTTGGTGAAATACTCAGCTTTTAGGACAGAGTTTTCCAAAGCTGCCTCTCAGTCCTCCAGCAGCCCTGGATGCTTCCCTGGCAGCAGCACAGGTCTGATTTTCTGGTCAGGCTGAGCTGGTTGTGTTTGGTAGTGCAGGAACAAAGCCAAGCTCTTAATCCCAGATTTCCTCAGCTGTGTCTGAGCAGTGAGCTCAGCCAGCCAGAAATAGGTTTGGGTTCCACCTGTGGTGCTCAGGGGAGCAGGGTGGGCACGCTGGGGGCAGCTCTGAAGGAACTTCCCCAGACAAACAGACACAGAAAGAGAAATGTTTCTCCATTTCTGGGGGCTCAGGAGACTCCTAAAGGGATCAGCAGGGCAGGGTTCATGGGGAGATGTGGCTGCTCATAAAGCACCTTCAGTTCTCTGCCAGGGGAGCCACACAAAATTATAATTTGGATTTTTTCATTTCCTGATCCTTTCCTCTAAACTTCAAACTGCACTAATAATTCACCTGCAGACTTCCTAAAGAGGAATAAAACTCCTGTAAGAGAATTGAGGATGGGCACAGCAGCACAAGTTCCTTTTGCTGTGCCCACCTGCAGGCATGAAAATAGTGCTTCATGTTGGTACCGTGCCTTGGGGCCTGCTGCTGGGTGTCACCTGTGTCCAG
>NC_031790.1:461142-464758 GCF_001522545.3 Parus major
CCAGGTGTGTCACCTGGCAGCCCCTGACCCTCCTGTCCCCTAGGGAAAGACAAGAAGGGAAGCTGTAACCTGTCCCGAGTGGACAGCACCACCTGCCTGTTCCCCGTGGAGGAGAAAGCTGTGGAATATTACTTTGCCTCTGATGCCAGGTAGGGATTTCCAGGCTGCAGAAATATCCTGTTTAAAGCTCTCCTGAACAAGAGGTGGGGGGAGGCCGTGGTTGCTTTGTGAGAAAAGTAAATGATGTGCATTGCTTTATAAACACTGACCAAACAGAGTTGTTGTTAAAGTCATGAACACTGGCTTTGGAATAGTGGTAATAGGAAACCTGAGAGGGTACTGACCTAAATTAGCAGGACAGATGCTAATTGTGAGGAGAAGTGTGTTGATTCTCCAGTGATCTCTGCACACAGGCAGTTCCTCCATCATCAAAGGTGACATGCTGCAGTCCCAGAGCGGTGAGGACAGAGCAGCAGCCTTAGCAGGGCTTTTGGAACTCTCTGGTTTGAGAGGAACGAGTGTTTGCTCCAGTAAAAACACTGCTGTGGTTGTCTTGTGCAGCTCTTTCCATCAGAGGAGCCTCTCAGCACACCCTGGTGTGTTGTTCTGCTTTTGGAGCTGTTCACTGACACTCGAGGGATCTGCTGAGCAGATCTTGAGTGCCTTAACAGGGGACAAAGCTGGATTCACAGCTGGATTCACAGCTGGATTCACAGCTGGATGGATTCACAGCTGGATGGATTCACAGCTGGATGGATTCACAGCTGGATTCACAGCTGGATGGATTCACAGCTGGATGGATTCACAGCTGGGCAAAGTCAGGGACAGGGAGGACCAAGGGAGGAACCTTTCTCTGTGTTTGAGCAGCCTGTGTGCCAGGGTAAATCCCTGAGCTCGTGGCTGCAGGCAGATCCCTGGGCTGCACACACTTTGATTTCTCTGAGCACCTCAGAGCTTCTCCTTGGAGCAGGCCCTGGGATGGATGATGAGGCAGGTGGAGAAAGCCCAGTTCCATCGGCAGGGTGGAAGTGCCAGGGGTCCGGCCGGATTTTAAAGGAGCAGGCAGTTCCTGGGCTGAGAGGAAGGGCTGCAGGTCCCCAGAGCAGGCTGTGATGTCCCCTGTGTCCCCACAGTGCTGTCATTGAGCACACCAACCGTGTGATTTTCCTGGAGGACGATGACGTGGCGGCCGTGGTGGACGGGCGTCTGTCCATCCACCGCGTCAAGCGCACGGCCGGAGACCACCCGGGCCGGGCTGTGCAGACCCTGCAGATGGAGCTGCAGCAGATCATGAAGGGTGAGAGCTGCTGGGGGCACCTGGGGGTACCTGGGGGGCAGCTGGGAGCATCTGGGGGTACCTGGGGGGCACCTGGAGGCATCTGGGGGGCACCTGGAGGCATCTGGGAGCATCTGGAAACACCAGGGAGCACCTTGGGGCAGCTGGGAGCATCTGGGGGCACCTTGGGAGCATCTGGGGGCACCTTGGGAGCATCTGGGGGCACCTGGGGGCATCTGGGGGTACTTGGGGGCACCTGGGGGTACTGGGGGGCACAGGTGCTGTGTCAGGGCACAGGGGGCTGGGGTCACCTGCTGCCATCCCTGCCCCAAGCCTGCTCCTCCAGTCTGGAGCATCTCCAGGGACAGAGGTCCCACAGCCTGTGTCACCCTGCTGGGGAAAGGAGTCCTTCCATGGAATGGGACTTTTCCAGTCACTGACACCCCACTGAGGAGAGCTGTGGGGCTGGGGATTTTAACTCCTGCTTGGAGCCCATCTGGTTTTTCCCTCTCACAAACCTGCCAGTCTGGATCTGCCCTTCACTGGCACCTTCCAGAAACTCGAATCGAGCTCTCATCACGAGCAGGTGTTTTGGCAGAGAAAGAAGTATCAGTTAAATAATCTTTGCCTGCCCCAAGCTTTTCCCTACATGCCCAGGAAAAATGGCAGTCACCAGGAGGTGATTTAAAATTCCAAGTTACCAGGAGGTAAAGTGTTCTAATCTGTTTTCTGTCTTTCTTCACAGGAAACTTCAGCTCATTCATGCAGAAGGAAATATTTGAACAGCCAGAATCTGTTGTTAACACCATGAGAGGAAGGGTCAACTTTGATGACTACACTGGTAATTGAATTTCCTGACTTGTGACAGCTCAGTGTCCAGCAGTTCCCCAGGGTGGGAGTGGGAGGTGGAAACCTGGCTGCTGTGAGATGAAATGTGTGTCACAGAGCCTCCACAACTCCACCAAGCTCCCGTTTGATCACGTTCTTTTGCCTGGTGGAGGATGGAGAGGGTGAAATGCTGTTAACAGCAGCGATCTTGGGAGCTCCTACCTGGCCACCCTGATTTTGCTCTCTGATCTTGCCCACAGTGAACCTGGGTGGGCTGAAGGATCACATAAAGGAGATCCAGAGGTGTCGGCGCTTGATCCTCATTGCCTGTGGCACGAGTTACCACGCAGGAGTGGCAGTGAGTGCTGGGCTCTGGGGCCTGGGCTGGGCTCAGGGCCACGGTCAGACACTGGGGTGGGCTGCAGGGACCTCAAACCCCATCTAGTGCCACCCCAGCCATGGCAGGGACACTTTTCCTGTCCCAGGCTGCTCCAAACCTCGTCCACCCTGCCCTTGGGCACTGCCAGGGATCCACAGCTGCTCTGGGCACCTGTGCCAGGGCCTGCCCACCCTCCCAGGGGAGAGTTCTGTCCTAACAATCTCATCCAAGTCTTCCCTTTCTCAGTTTACAGCCATTCCCCTTTGTCCTGCCACTCCATCCCTTGTCCAGCTCTCCTGGAGCCCCTTTAGGCCCTGAGCTCTCCCTGGAGAGTGTCTGGAGTGTGCCAAGCAGATTAAGGATTGATTTCAGGTTAGGGATGGATTCTTAGCCTTAATCAGGTGAAGTGCACACGGGTGAGTGAAGGAGGGCCCTTGTGAGAGCTGAAAACACCAGACTCAGCTCACAGCAGCAGCAGCAGGAAATAAAAACTGAAGATCCTGAACACAGGGAAGTGGTTCCTGTGACTTCCATGGCTGTGGAAGGCCTTGGACAGCAGAAGCTGCTGTGTTAAAGAAGGCAGGGGAGGGACGATGCAGGAGCAGAATGCAAACGCTGCAGCAAGGCAGGGGCTGCCAGTGGCACCCAGGCTTGGTGCTTTGAGTTCCTCAGGACACCCAGCATTACATAATTGATATCCAGGGTTATATAATAAGTGAGACTTGCTTAAGAGAGATCTCCATTTGAGGGAGGAGCTGGCCTCACAGGCTGCTGCTGTGCCAGGGCAAGGCTGCTTCTCTCAGGGGTTGCTGGTGACTGAGGGTGGGCAATAATGAGTAATTAAAGTAAAATCCAGCATTCATTTTCACATGGGGTTTTAACAGTCATATTTTCCATCCTGTGGCAGCTGGAAAGGTTTTTATTGTGCAAAGACTTGGTTTTATAAACATGCTGTAATGACTCCTTGCCCCTCCCTGTGCCAGACCCGGCAGGTGCTGGAGGAGCTGACGGAGTTACCTGTGATGGTGGAGCTGGCCAGTGACTTCCTGGACAGGAACACCCCTGTGTTCAGGGATGATGTCTGCTTCTTCCTCAGCCAGTCAGGTACAGCCCCCTCCCCAAACCCAGGGAGC